>NC_050585.1:48812968-49112968 GCF_013368585.1 Megalops cyprinoides | reverse complement strand
GAACACGTGATTACGCAGACGGGGTCGGACGTGACTGGCTGGGGGAGCTCAGGTCCTCACCTCAGACTTCTTGCTGTTCATGTAGAGCAAGGCGAGCTCGTTGTCCACCAGCTCGACGCCCACGGAGGGGAGAGAGGCCTCCTGCTCCAGCTCGCTTACCGTCCGCTTGATGTCCTCCATCACCATGTGTGCGTCCCTGTGGGGAGAGGGGGGTGGGGAGACACGGGCTCGGTCACACCGCTGGCCTTCAGGGATACCTGCCACATCCGAACCCGAGGAGCTGCAGCTCACCTGTTCTCCCCGGCCACGGCAACAACGTGGGGCTTCTTACTGATGAGAAACTTCTTCAGGTTTTCAATATCTTGAAGCTGAGGGCATAAGACAAATGCGTTACAGTTTACAACTGGAACGAAGAGTAACGTGTATGTTCATGCGTATAAATTCAAAACCATATGCAAACCAACAATGTATTAATTACATTTTCATTTACGTGAGCAGGTCCAAAAAAGAAACTGTTACATATTTTTTTGTGTGGCATCAGTGTAGCACAGTGGTAAGGAGGAGGACTTGTAACCGAAAGGTTGCCAGCTCGATTCCCCGCTGGGGGAATATGTCTGTGAGGCAGCACACCAAAAAAGGGATGCAACGACGTCAAAGATTTCTATACCTTTTTCTCCCGCTCCTCCTCTCTCCATGCGTTCCTCCTTTTCAGGAAGTTGGGCAGCCGCAGGAAGTCCACCACCTCTCCTTCCCCATTGATGAGGGAGCAGAAGACTGGGGTGTCTCTGTGGAAAAACACAAGCCGTTTCACAGCAGGGAAGTAACACCGAAGGAGTAAGAACTTCCAGTCCCTGTTCAACAGTATGCGTGCAATGTGTCTACAGAGAGAAAGGGGGCGCTATATACCGGCTGGATGAAAAGGCCACGCCCAGCACGCGAATGCCTTTGCCCTGTGTCTCATCCATGAGGTCGTCGTCCTCCTCCACCTGTTGGTCCGGTCGGTAAGGTGCCACCTTCAGCCAGTTGTACAGCTTCCTGCAGCAGGCCTGTGGAACAGAAAGCTGTTAACACACTGTAGATCCAACCTACATTGAAAGAGAGTTCCTATTTTTAAAGCACAGCGTGACCACAGTTGATAACCTGTTCCCCCAAAAGCACAGCGTTTCAGCCTGTCACTGCTGGAGAAGCATTACCTTGGCAGACCTTTTTTACCCCGAGTCTGCTGCTATCACAGAGCGCCCAGGCTACGCTACCTTTATGATGTTCTCCTTGGCCTCGGCGATCAGCTTGTTCTTCAGCTCCTTGGCCATCTGCGGGTAGAGGAACTGCTGGAGGGCGCGCTCGATGGCCAGGGTACGCTGCCGGTTCCACTCCTGCACCTGGTGGCTGAACTCGTCTCGGTAGTAGAACTGCTTGATCTCCTCAAAGTAGGTCTGATCGCCCCCGTACCTGCGCAGACAAGATGAGTGTCACCACCCGTTCTTTTGCTGCTGTTGCCCCCCAATGGTGCAATGACCTTCCAACGCTTCGTCTGTTCTGCCAAGTCCCTCACTATTTTTAAGAAACATCTGAAGACATAGCTCTTCCGTGCTCATCTGATCACCTGAATCAATACCACCTAAAGCAATTTCTTATGTCCTAAACCTGGTCCTTATGTCCTAATGTAATGGTTATCACTTGTGTCTCTACCAGCTACCTTATATCTTGTCTGGCCAACTACTGAAACTTGGTCATGCCGCACTTCTAATAGTGTGACTATTAGATTGTGTTGTACTCTGCCTCACTTGTAAGTCACTTTGGATAAAAGCGTCTGCCAAATGAATAAATGTAAATGTAAATGCTAATGCTCCGAACATAAGACGGAGCTGTAGTGAAATCTGAGACAGCCCAGAAAGGCTCGCTCACCCCTTCACTCCCACCAGGTCGATGCAGATGTCTATGGTGAGAAGGCCCTCCTCCTCCGCCTGGCACATCTTCAGGAACTGATCTCCGTTCAGCTCCTTCACGGGCTTGTTCTTCAGGTATTTGAAGGAGTAAGCATAGTGCGCCTCATCCACGTCCTGCAAGACAGAAGGGAGACAAGTCAAGTGAAGTCAACTCCGCATGGAACCAACAAAGCATGGCAGCATGTGGGCTGATATCACACTTCCTGCGGTCTATTACTGACTCAGGTACTTACAACAACTACAATTACATTGGCAAAACAGAATTCGAGATCCTCCATGTGTGCAATGCCTTTGCAAAACCACAACAGAATCCAGCCAACAGCGGGCCAAACAGAAGCGACCCCGGGAGCACTCGTACCTTCTTGCCCTTCTTGGTGGGTTTGATGTTGATCTTGGCCCTCTCCTGAAAGGTCTGCCGGAGGACGTGCCTGACCAGCGGCTCCCGGGCGATCTGCATGGCCACCATGTAGCGCGTTCCCTCCAGCACCGCCTCAGGGGTGCTGAACTGGCTGCAGGGGCACAGAACGGCACGGGCTTAGGATGACACAGCCAACCGACAGGCATGTCATGCCAAACCGGATTTCTATCAGCAGTGTGGCGTAATGGTAAGGAGCAGGGCTAGTACCCGAGAGGTTGCTGGTTCCAGTTGCCCACCAGGACACTGCTGCTGTGCCCTCGGACAAGGTGCTTAACCCACAACTGCCTCAGTAAATATCCAGGTGTACAAACGGATAAAATTGTAACCTGCGATATGCAAGCAGCTCTGGATAAAAGCATCTGCTAATATTGTAATGTAATGCAATATTTCAATGTGAGCTACTATGAGCTTCAGCTCTGTGTAAATGTAACTGTGGATGAGAGGGTGCAGCATGGAAAACCTCTCCAGACGCCACAGACCCCACCCCCCTCGCACCTGCATACATAGTCCTTGGCCAGCTCTACGGGCTCGGCTGGAAACTGCTCTGTCTCATGCCGCTGGTAGCTGTCTCGCAGATTCTCTCCGAACTGCTCCGGGGTCAGACCGAACTTCTTCGCAAGCCCATCTGAACAAGACCGAGCACAAGTCCCTGTGAGCGGCCATTGCCCCCTACCCTGCAATCTCAAGTCTGCTTGGCTATGGCAGAAATCTCAGAAGAGTTCAGGATTCTGGGATAGAGAGGCAGCTTACCCAGCCCCGCGCTCTGGCAGATGCTGTACATGTCCCTGCGGGATGCCAGCTTCAGGTCAGGCCCCTTCTGTTCTTCTTCCTCTTCCTCTTCCTCCAACTCTGCTTCCTGCTCTCCTGTGTGGGGAACACTACGTGTCACTCACTCCTCTATGGAAGAAGTCTCCTCACAGCATAGTAAGTGTTTAAAGTTCATTTATAAATTTAACAAAACCAATTTTAAGTCACTATTTTGAATCAATAAAAGCAAGTTTTTGCATCTAATCAAAAAAAAACCACTCTACACTAGTTTAGAACTTAACTCAGTATCTGACCTTTTGTATCTTTCAATAATTATTCTTAGCATTGTGATGCACTTATTTGGAAGCTGTTCTTTTTAAAAGCATCTGCTAAATGATGTAATGTAATGTAACGTAATGTTACGCTTGGGCAGTCTGGACAAATTTTTTTGTCTTTTGTCTGAATCCTACCATCTTCCTCCGAGACTTCTTTGATCTTCTTCAACTTCTTCTTGTTGGCTTTGGCGGCGTTCTGCATCTTGGGAATGTCTCGGCCGTAGTAGAGCAGGAAGTGGTTGTACACGTCACTCAGCTCATCGATAGACTGGACATCTTTCAGCCTGACAGGGAAAGAGACGGACAAAAACTTCAGCGAAGACTACAGGAGTGACGCTTCGGTTTATCACACAAGCACACCCAGATCACGCACAAGCTGCAACAGGTTGCTCCCTCTGGGGGTGCCCTAGCCCTGCCATACCTCTCCATGTCAGCGGTGTCCAGTGGACGGATGCCGTCGGCAAGGGGCTTGTCTGGGTCCGCTGAGATCTGCTCAAACTGGAAGGCCTGCATCTTCTGGAAGAGGCGCGTCAAATTCTGCTTGCGTGTCTTCAGCTGGGTCCACTGGAGAAACCGGTAAAAAAGTGCTATGAGAACACAAGTACCATTTCTTTCAACCACACTGAATCCTCAGATCTTCTCAGAATGCCCTGGTCTCTTCTGGACAGACAATAATATAAAATCCCAACAACAAAAAAAATGCAGGGGGACAATCCCTGCGCGACTTGTCTAAATACCTTCTCATCCCACTGCCAGACCTTCCAGAGGTCGTTGATATTGAGCTCTGGCTCCACATACTCCTTTCTGTAGAAGGCTATGAACGGAACCTGAGGAAACCACATGAAAAACAGGACTGAGAGTGGTGCGTAACACAGTGAAACTGCTGCAGAAAAACAGCCAAACAAGTACATGAAAAACGCCCTAGAGGTTTCCCATCTGCGGGTTTTAGGGCTAGGGCTACCCTGAATCACAGGTGGCTAAACTTGCAAATACGACTACACATTTACTCCCTTAACATCTGATCAAAAAACCAGTTTCTGTGACATTCTTCTGATGTGTATATGCTATACAGGATATGTATATGAAGTATATATTAATTTATACAAAATATTTCAGTGACATAAGGATGATATCCATTGCTACTGGTTTTCCTAATGAACAAGCAGCCTGATGAAGCAATGGCTAGCATTCACATTTACATTTACATTTATTTATTTAACAGACGCTTTTATCCAAAGCGACGTACAAAAGTAACACAATGATAGCATGATATGCGTGGCGATTTGCTGGGCGCATGCATAAAGTGCACCAATTACACACCGTTCTCAAACAAACTAGACACTCAGGCAAGCTATAGGTGCAGTTCTGGATTAAGCCTTGGCTTTCAATCTCAAGGAGAGCCTGTCACATGTAACATCTAGATCTCAAAATACACAATAACAATACCTGTTTTGTTGTGTATTTTCTCATAAAAATATCTGTTTTAATCTTAATCTTAAAATTTGACCACCAAAAAGTGTCCACCAGCTGCTTCTACAGTCATAGCGCACAACACATACAGAAATCACAGACTGGAGGAACAGCTGACACTGATTGATTACCCCACCTCAAAGTGCTGGTTCCTCATGAAGTTCAGGGCCTCTTTGATCTTCTGGATGGTGCTAGGTCCTTTCCTGCTGAAGCTGCTGGTCGTTCCTCTGTCCAGGTAGTCTGTACTTTCCTGAAACATAAGCAAGCTTACTTCAGACACTCTAGTCATCATTGTACTACTGTAAATCTTTATAGTGTCTACTGGAAGAGGGAAATAATCCCTGAACTTCAGCATGCGGAGAATGCAAATACCTACGAGGAGAAACTAACAAAGGTATAAGGCACCCTGATGTACCTGCATGGAAATAGTTGGAGTTGAAAAGGCATTCCTGTAGATCCACTCAGCCTCTTCCTCCAGCTCCTCATCCTCTGCGGGCTTCACAGGGATACTGCGCAGCTGAGGAATGCAACATGAAGACAGCCGGTAAGTATCACCTTCCAGGGTCATTACATCACATTATCGGCATTTAGCAGACACTCACATCCAGAGCGACTTACATAGATTACAACCTTTTACACGTCACCCACTCATACAGCTAGATGTTTACTCGGGCAACACGGGTGACCACGGGTAAAACAGCAACGCACCAGCGGAGAACAGACACGGCAACCTTTCGGTCACAAGTCCTGCTCCTTAACCACTATGCTACACTGCTGGGTACAGCATGGAAAAGCTCCTCTCCAGATGCGCGCCCCCCCACCCCCACCCCACTACACACACACACGGGGCAAATCTGGGTTAAGTACCTTGCCCAACAGCAGTACCCCAGCAGCGAATCGAACCGGTAGCCAGCAGTTAAAAGTACTGCGCCTTACCCCCCCTGCATGCCCCTCTCCACACAAACCTGGAACCTCTCCGGCATGTCCGTGGAGCGGATCTCGTTGTCCTGGTCCGTCATGTGGCTGCTCTCCAGCTCGCTGGGCTCGTAGATCTCGAAGATGCTGCGCCTGCCCACCCGCTTCTTGGCCTGCTTCTTGGGCCGGTCCCAGGACTCCTCGTCCGGATCCTCCTCTTCCTCTTCCGCGTGATCGTACGCCTCCGTGTCGAACTCGGCGAAGTCGAAGTCCCCGCCAAAAATCTCCTGAGCCTCCTGCAGAGCCCTGCAAGAGAGGACCAGCCACATATTATGTGTACTAACAGAAAAGCAGAGCAGACTATGACAAAGACAGGTTTCAATGTGTAAAATCTGCTCCTTGAAAAGCTGTAGCACACTTACGCATCAGTGTATCCTGGGAGCTTCTTCCCCCATTTAGGTTTCCTCAGGGGCTGCCCATCATCATCCACAATAAAGTCGTCGATATCTGAAGATTTCAGATACCACAATTTCAGAGGTTAAAGAGGAAAAAACCTGAATAAATCATGGAGAACTCTGGTGAAGTCAGGCAACTGTCTCCTCACCTGACTCTTCCTCATCCTCCTCCTCATCATCGCCAGGGTGCAGGGGTACGTCAACAGCCTCTCCTTCTTCGGCACCGCCATCTCCTGTGAAGATCTCGTCCGCTATCAGGTCCTTTTCATGGGCTTCCCTGCCATCGTCGTCCTCTTCATCCTCGTCGTCGTACACATTTCTCACGCGGCTGAATTTTTTCTGTTGTGGCGGGGGAAAAGCACATTTTTGGCGATGTGGGTGGGCAAAACCCCTGCTTGTCTCTTACAGAGTAGAATGCTGTTCTTGCAATTCATCAAATTATTTTTGAATAACTTTAGCCATTATAGAACAGTATGTCATAATAATTATAATAACTCACCACTGAATTGTGTGTGTTACATTTCTGGCCCTACTTCAGCATTTACAGCACCCCTGCTCTGTGCTCCATCCTGGTATAACTTACTGAACCATCTCTGACTTGTGTTCAGTCCCTTGACCTCGAGTGTTTCAGACTAACATATGTTCCCATTGGCCGTTTGCCTTCACAGCAATCTAGCTTTGGGTCTGCTGTTTTTTTTTTTTGTCAGAGCTTTATTATTCTTATAAAAGGGCTCTGTAATATAACACAAGCTGCTATCCTTTATCTTAATTGTACAAACATTTATGCAAGTAATGCAGTGCTGTCCAACATTAGGAGCAGCCAGGGTTTTTAGCATTATAGGAAAGAACAGGTATTACTGTCAAACTGGGCAGGCACGACTATCAGACATTACATTTTGAAATGTCAGTTGCAAATATCAGCAATAAAAATCTGAGTAGGTTGCTAATGCATATGGCATTTGTTGCAGCTGGTGAAATAATGCAGATCCACTGAAGTAGTCGTTTGTGTCACTGTGTCTGCAATACTTAAGTGAAAATCTCATTGAAAAACTGCATTATGTACAAAGAGAATCAATGTCAGACAATGTCTCACAGCTATTTAACTTGATACTGATGATCTTGGACAGACTGAAAGCAAGTTTTCTTGTATAAACTCAGATTATATCTGCTTGTGTCTGGAGAATAACAGACACACAGAGTACACCTTTAAATAAACAAATTTCAAACTGTGCAGTACACTTACGTCTTTCTGAATACCCTGGTATACCTTTGTTTTGTACTGCATAACTTGGAAACATGACAAAGATCAATATGCTTAATCTTGTCAGATTATCTCAGAATTTAAATTGAATCAATTGTAAACAGGCCAGATATTTACCCTCTTCACTTTCACGCCCAAGTTCTCCTCGATAAGATCAATGTCGTCATCATCCAAGCGATAATCATGGGCTAGACAGAAAAAACAGATACTTCTACATCAAAAGTAAAATGAAGAGTGGTCCAGTTTAAAACTTAAAATGATTGCTACCTCAGTCAAACATTATGCGTACATTTTAACAAAATAACTACAAAAGGAATTCAAGTAAATATAACATTCAGACAAGAAAAACATAAAGTGATAAATTTGATAAAGTAAATTCAGACATCAAACATGGCCGGCATGCCGTCAACAGTGATGGAAGCTACAGAACCGAGGTCCACTCACTTCGCTTCTTTCTTCGATGTCCAATTTCTTCCCCTGAATCACTGGCTGCTCCCCCACTTCCCTCATCATCATCATCCTCCTCCTCCTCCTCATCATCCACGTCATCATCGATCAGCCCTCGTAGGTTTCCATGCTCATCCTGGTCCTCGGTATTCTCCTCTTCTTCTTCCTCATCTGAGTACAGCCAAGGAAAAATTGAACGTTTCTCACGAGCTCTTTCCACCGAATCTGAGAAGTGGCAGCGTCTCCGGCACTTACTGCGAGGATGCGAATCCATATCGAAAAGACAAATATGACACATTTTATAAAATGGTTGTGTTCATCTCCCTTACCCTCATCAATTTCCATAATCTTCTGTTTCTTTTTGGGTTGCACTTCCCTTTCCTCGAACTCCTCCTCAGACTCCTCTGCCTCACTTTCGATAAAGTCAGACATTTTGGAAGGGCCTTTTAAACACCCAACCCTGAAATCAAACGCATAAAAAAAAATCACATGTTGACACCATGTGATGTCCAACACCACGGCGGGGTCCAAAACTAATTTAATGCAGCATTTTAAGAAAAGAAAGCTGTCCGAAGGATGGAGTGTGCTTCCTTGGGTCAAAAATGCACAATTATACCCGTTTCAGTTCTGCAACATTCACTACATACGCCCTGCAGTGTAGACACCCGTAACATTATTTCAACTCCTTAAGAGGCTTGGCCAACCCTCGGGCATGGCAGGTGCGACACAAAACGTGACATGACAACATCCCACGGAACAGGTAATGTTTAGCCTTGTATATAACCCTAATTTAAACCCCATGCCCAATTCTGCCAAACTAAATATCTGGATATCCACCTAGTTAGTTGCTCAATGGTAACAAGCAGCGTTCTAGAAACAATGGGTAGCCAACAGCATTCTAGAACTGCTTGCTAAATAGCTAATCTGTCTGATGATGGTACTGCTAGCTAACGTTAGCTGTCCTTTCAGCATCGACACCGCTAACGGTAACTGATTAGCTACATGCATATAGCGCACAGTACCGCAGCTAAGTAACTTGATTTTGCGGTAGTCTCGTAGTCAGATCACAAAAGTCGATCAAATCAACAGATCAACAGTCCAGATAGCTAATCAGCAAATGAGCTAGCAAACGAACTACCTTGCTAGACAGTTTGCTAGCCATGTTACAGCTTGTTAAATAATGCGGGAAACATACAGAAAACGACAACTACGTGCCTGCGAACATCCACACTAAACGTAAAACATACAATTTTGTAACGCTGACAAACAAAACAAGGCCTATTTCACAAGACCAGGCTAGTCGCATAGCCTAGCAAACAAGCGCCGCGAAAGCTCACCGTTTAAATAAAGAGAAAACCAGTATTAATGATCGAAATATCGTCTGTGGTATTTACGATGACTCTACACACAAAAACAGTAAACCAGAACAACTGCCAGTACTTACTTTCCGGTGTAAAAATAAATCCAACTAAATACCTAACGACACCCAAAAAATATTGACGAAGATGTTGAGGACCTGCAAATAAATGCAGCTCCGTATCAAAAATGGCTGCGAAGTTCGGCGTGATAATAATTCCGGCATGTATAGAGGGAACTTCCGGTGCCTCTGCTTACTTCAATGACTCAAAGCCCCCTGCTGGCCGTTTACGCACACTGCACCTCTCGTCCTGCTTTTTCAAAAGTAGCGGCGACAAATTGTATTACACGGAGGATTCAGCCTTACTGTCTGAAATTCATTAAATCCGATACACGTTGTATTTATGTTTACTAAACTTTATGTCTCCAGAACTGTTCCTCAATCCATGGATTAATTTGCTTTTTATTGAAATTAGGTGACCTGTAAGTACTACGCCTAGCCACCGAGAGGCGCCCTTTCCATAAAACACATGTTTTTTGCCTTGGTTTACCGTCTTTGGTGACGTAGCATATTGCATGATTTCAGGGATTGCTGGGCAGTGAGCGCTGTAATGGCTCATTGTGTAACTTTGTTGCACATTCTTTTAAATACAGTATTATTATCCTGCTTATATACCGGGTCATTGGGCACTGAATTAAGCTTTGTCACTTGTGGGTCAGTCGTGAAACTGCTTAATGTCAGACACAATGTCAGATTACACTCCCACGATGTCCGGTATGGTTCTGGTGAGTGACAACACAAACATTCTTTCTTTTTGTTTTGCATGTTTGTTAGTTTACATTGATAGCTTGCCATATCCTTTGACTGAATGTGATTATTATGTTTCATGCTATTGGGTTTTCGCAAAAACAGCTGGCTGGCTTAATAAACGAACAGTAGGCTTGGTCATCTGTTTTAGCCGGCTGGCTGGTCTAGCCGGCTACCCAACACCAACCTAGGTGACTTGGGGTTAACGTGTCCAATTATACCTAACAAAATAGCTAATGCTAGCTGGGTTGCGAGTTTTTTTCAGCATGCCACTTCTTAGCGACTTAGTTACTCTGACATGCAGCTAAGTAGATACCTAGCTAACCGCTGTGATATATCTCTATCTGTGCTAGCTTTCTGTGCTAACGTTGAGAAGCAGGCAAGTTGTCTAGGCACGACTGCGTTATACCTAATACTGTAGTCAGAAGCTAATTTGGTTACTTATAAGTGCAACGTTTGCTCCTAAAAGATAATCTGTCAACACAAACCAATTTGAAAAGCTTGATGTCAGTTCCCCTTATTGTTATTCGGGGTGAGAGAAATGATGGCCGTGTTGGGTGTGTCGTTGTCAGGCAGCGGTCAGCAGTCGGTGACGGGAGTGACCACAGTGGAAGACAGCAACAGCTACTGGAGTGTGCGAGGCACGAGTAGCGCGGCGTGTCGCCGCGGGACTCCGGTGAGGTGCGGCCAGACCATCCGGCTCACTCATGTCAACACTGGCCGGAATCTGCACAGCCACTATTTCGCCTCACCGCTGTCTTCCAACCAGGTGAGCACACTTTTGCAATGCAAGTGCATCGCTGTTCATTTCACAATTTAGATACATTCTTAAATAAGATCATGGGGATGGTTGCTAAGAAGTTAACGGAAGGGATTTCAGAGTACTAGGAGAGCCTTATTTACAGTTGTCCGTATGGTGGTACAGTGTCACATTCTGCCCTGCTAAGGGCTCTCTTTTCTGGCGACAAACCTGTGCTTAGCATGGGTGAATGTTGTGTGCAAGCAATGACTGGATGAGTACTGCTTTAAACACAAGGCTAGTTTAGCATGAAGACAGCTACTTGTGGGATTATGAAGAAAAAAGTAAACAATCACTAGTGTTAAAAAGATGCAGAGTTGTAAATTACATATTGAAATGAAGTAGCCACACACCGTAGTACCAGGTCATACATTTTTTAATGATCAATACTCAGTATTTCCACATGGCGTGGTAATTAGAGAAATCCACCATTTTAACATTTTACAGTGGTCATGTTCTGCCTCATCCATATGGGGTTATACATTGTGCCAGTGGAGGTGACCTGATCTGAGCATTTTGTTTGGGTAGCAGTATAGCATAGTGGGCAAGGAACGGGACTTGTAACTGAAAGGTAGGTAAGCTAGGTACTTAACCCACAATTGCCTCAGTAAATATCCAGCTGTATTAATGGATAACAATGTAAAAAAAATGTAATCGATGTAAATCGCTCTTGATAAGAGCATCTGCTAGATGCCAATATTGTAATGATTGATGCCCTTTTCCTACAGGAGGTGAGCGCGTTCGGAGAGGAGGGCGAAGGAGACTCCCTGGACGAGTGGACAGTGCTGTGCGGAGGGGCGGTCTGGCAACGCGACGAATCGGTGAGGTTCCAGCACGCCGCCACGGAGGGCCTCCTGTCGGTCACGGGCGAGCAGTACGGCCGCCCCATCCACGGCCAGCGCGAGGTCCACGCCATGGCAACCCCCAACCAGCACAACTACTGGAAAGCCATGGAGGGTATCTTCATGAAGCCCAGCGAGACCCCTGGGGCCAGGGACAACGACGCCCCGTTCCACACCGAGTTTTGACCTGCAGTTAGTCTCTGCTCCTTTGCTCCTAGTGAGGCTACGCACAAAGTACCACATGGTCTGGGCCTTCTGGACAGTTGAGCACCCTGACCTTGTAAAAGCAAGAGGTAGGGTGAGATCTGGTAAATCTCACTTGAAAGTCAATCATTGAATCCATTCAAACCTACAGTCATGGTGCTCTGTCAGTACTCAGCTACAATGTAGAGGTGGTCCACTTTGATACACTACAGAACCATGCCAATAGGACGGCAGCAGCAGCCTGATCTCATCAAAGTTCAAGTGTACAATCATAATGATTATTTTTGTTTCGGTCAGATGGTAAAAGACAGCAAATTCTGTGCATGCATGTGATGGAGACCAGGGCCAGTTTCACAGACAATGTCTTACAGGTTGTCAGATATGAAGCATAATTTAGATGGTTGCATTAAGCAGTCTAAAACTTGGCTGCTTAAATTCTCACTTGCATCAGAGATATAGTTAATCTTGCAGAAAACTTGATACAGTCTACAGGGAAACAATTTTTCATCACATACTTAAAAGGCACACAAGCAACAATCTGTTGAAAGGAAGCCAGGCTAAAATGAGATTGTAGACACATCATGGACATATCTATGAGATGGTGAACACTTTTGCACACTGCACTAAAACCAGTCTTAATGAATACTAATTCACAGTTCCAAGTTGATATATAAGTGATGCAGTTCGTGCAGTTTTTAAAACTTCCTGTATGAACTGCATTCAGGGTGTGCCTTGAGCATGTATTTCTCTTGAACAAGATAAAATCCATTTCCTTTCCATTTTGACAATCTGAAGTCCACAATTATTGGATGCATGTCTGATTAATTGGTAATTTTTAATCTAAGTATTTCTTAAGGTAGGCTTTTTAAATAACCAATATTTTGTCTTTCAATGAGTTAAAAAGATTTGATTTTGTAAGGAGGCCCTGTTGTAATTCTAAAGTGTATTTTTATTCAACTGTCTGACTCCTGTTACAAGACAGCAAAGCAAAATAAGGTCTGTCTAGCAGTATAGATAACAAAATAAATTGTTTTATGCAGTTGGACCCAAGATGTGGAAAAATCAGGTTCAGTATGAGGAGGCTGGGGGCACATCAGTATGAGATTGTGTGGATTTCAGTTCTGGGAGTTTGGTGTCACTCACCTAGTTTTGCCTCTTTTTGTTTTGATTTATGAAGTATCTTAAATTCAATTGTTAAAGACATACAGCAGTTCATGAATGCTATCCAGACACATTTTGTTTTGACAAGTTGCTTTCTTACATAGTGCTTTTTAATTTCTCAACATAAAAGTAAAGCACCAGTGCTTGAATGACCAGTGCTTCATGTACAGTGTTAACACTATCAGTATTGTTTTTTGACACCGGCAGCAACACTTATGACATACAGTATTTTGTATTTTTTGACTACATGTTTATACAAAGCTGTTCTTTCTTGCTTGTGATTCTAAAATTTCAGGTGGTTTGTACAAGAAACAAAACTGTAAGAGATACCTCAAATAAACAGTTTCTGGAATCATATGTAAGCTCTTATAACATTTACATTTATTCATTTATCAGACGCTTTTATCCAGAGCAACTTACATAGGTTACAGTTCTTTACAATGTTATCTATTGATACAGCTGGATATTTACTGAGGCAATTGTGGGTTAAGTACCTTGCCCAAGACCTTACCGGCAACCTTTCGGTTACGAGTCCTGCTCCTTAACCGCTATGCTACATTGCCTATACTTATAAGCTCTTAAGTATATAATTTCTAAATCTAAATGCGTTTCCATAAAGGACTTTGAATCTGGAAAGGATGTAGTTTGAGCATGAAAGGAAACTGATGAGACAGTTATTCTATTGCCAAAAAACATTTAGATACATTTATCCCATTGACTAAGCAGGGGTAATCAATTGAAAACATGCTTTTTAGTAAATGCGAAGGCTGTATTATTACAGTCACATAATCAATGAGATCTACTGAAAGGAAAGGGCAGTTAGTAGAATAGGATTCTGTAGTTTGGGCCTGTCTTAAAAGTATGATAGTATTTGCAGAATTAAAAGTATAATTCAGAACTTTGAGGTAATATGGTATTGTGCTCGGATTCATACTGTTGCTACCACAGCCTTTGCAGACTCCTCTCTGTCTAGGGGTGGGTTTCTGAGCGGGTCAGTTAGCTGGATGGTGGGTGGGAAGAGAAGGCATGTGGGGTTGTGAGTGTTGAGGAAGTATTGAGAAAATGGCGAGAGAATTAAAAAGAATATATATATGTAATTCTGAGGGAGATTGGGGAGAAACATCAATTAAAGAAATTATAATAATGCGTTGGTAATTAGACAAGATAAAAAGAAATCCCAGCTTCTGTTCTCCAGCATACTGTGACCAAAGTTGGCACTTTCCTCATCAAATGAAGCCTGAGGCTAGCTTCCATATTATATGCATTCTAACAGCATCCAAGAATTTATCAGATTTTAAAGCACTTTTCAGGGAGAGAGAAGGAATTGGATATAAACCAGCACTGGTATTTAGCACCCTCTGGGCTAGAACAGTAAGCACAAATCAGTTTGTCAGGAGAGACAAAGATTTAGTTAACCAGTTGATCTAGGGGATGCCCATTTGCCCATTTGGATGCCCATCTCTGCCCATTTGGGTGGAGGCAGATGTAACATGGCAAAGGCATGGGATCTGGTGTATTTTGCAGAAAGTTTCATTTGATCCTAAATGGCCATGAGGAGTCATGACCTTGACTGAATGTCACATTTGAAGGATGACACTTAAACATATCTCAGCTCTTAACATGGGCACTGATTCTTCATTCCCTCCAAAGGGCTGCCCCCTAGTGGCCACCCGACACCACCAGCAGCACCCTTCACCATCGTCTTGTTCCAAGGTCATCAGTAGAAGAATTGACCCTTAAGTAAGCATGTAATCATATTTGCATCAAAAAATGACAATTCCATGTAACTCAGAGGCCATGGAATTTATAAGTGTTCCAAACTAATGCGTGTCAGTGCAGAACAGTGTGTTCAGTGGGTCACACTTGTGATCGAAGTGTAGCGGCTCAGACCCACAATGGGACGCTGTGCACTTGAGATAAGCCAGTGCTCTGGTCTGGCATTCTGATGAAAATCAGTCTTTGGCTGACTGAGATAGACGTCATAAAATCTTTGTAGTCAAGGACACTGTGAAAATGAAAGCTGATGGCGTGAATCTTGGGCATATACCAGTAGTTATCAAACATCAAATGGTTCTCTCTATTATTGATGGGAACCTCTTTTAATACATGTTGTGGATGTGTAGTGGATTACAGCCGGTGGATTGTAACCAGGTCATCCTTTCAAAACCTTGTACAATACTTGTGCTACTGGCACCACATGCAGTAAATGCCAGCTTCATTAAAAAACTCCAATCTACCCACAGCTCTAGTTAAAAGAAACAGTATATTGAAACACAGGCAGTAAAAATGAAGACTTACCACATGCTTTTCCAGTGTGAGCACACACATTATCAAGACCCAGAAGCTGGTAGAGTGGATTAGATCATTTTTAGAGCTGTCTGTGACCATCTCTCTCAATCAAACGTGGATTGTCCAATTACCAGGTATTACCTATTACACACCAGGATTACCTACAACTGGCCTGTCATTAGGTTGTCTGATTCACTGATATGTGGAATGGAAACATGCCTAATAATAATAACACCATTATTACTACTACTACCACTACTACTAATATTATGCGATAATCAAATGAATTTCTTTCCCATGGCCAGATGTTGTGTATCAAAGTTCAGAGAATTTTGACTGCATTCATTTTTACTTACATGGTTTCAGTGTTTGAGCACGATTTAAACACTCTTTAAAAACACTCTTTAAAAATATATCTTATCTGGAATATACACCTTCCCACTGTGTAGTGTAACAGTAGGGTCAATGTAAAGATCACAAGTGCACACATTTAATAAAAAATGTTTTATTGCATAAATGTCCATTCATTTTTTGTACAGAAGGAAATATTTACAGCTTCTTTTTTGTCATTAATTTTAGAACACTATAGATATATTCTTGTTTACTGTCTACACATATAATCTGCATGCCAAGTTTACATAAATTTGTATGTGTTTTCTAAATATATGTATAGACTATGTACACGTATTTATACAAGGTTGTCATTTATCCCCCATGCTACTGACATTTCATTATGACTGTTAAGTGTTCTAAAAAAATCCCCCTCCCATAACTGATTTATAGTAACAAAAGTTAGGGAGCATTTCAGGTGTGGTGGTCAAAAGAGTTCTGAAAGCTTGGTTTCCAGCTCTGCAATTTAATTTAATGGAAGTAGTTCCATAGAAACACCACAGTTAAAAGTTGACCATAACTTTCAAACACAACATCCATCCTTCAAAGAACAAATGTCAGATCTTAATTCAATGGCATCAAGTAATGGATAGTAGTTTGTGATGACTGGAGACCAAACCTTTGCTTTGGCTGATGCCAGCAAGTTTCTGTTAAACACCAATTCAGTCAGATGAATGTAGAACAAGCTGAGTGACAACAACTAGGAAAAATAAAGTCATATTTCCATTAAAAATGACTTCATGGGGTTCAATATTAATTATTATTTCTTCATAGCCTTAATCAGATCCAATGACCTAGCTACTGTAGGAAACCCTACATTATAAGGAATTCAAAACAGTGCATTTCATTATTATTTTCAAGATATATCACACATATAATATTTAATATTTTCACCATATATATGACAATTGTATATAACAAGGATTATGTAGGTATATGAATATTGTCTCCTCTATCAATCCTCTGGATGGAGATGAAAATGATGATTTCACGGGTACACTGTGTGTGGATTAGAGAGACAAAGGGGTGGTTCAATCCAAACACAGAGTGGCTTTGCCTTAACTTTAAGTTCCAAAACCTCATAAGACCTCAGAAAGTTTTCCTTTTTCCATAAATTACACAATATTGTATTTTACTTAAAGCTGTTTTTTTAAATTGTGTAAGTTCAAATAAAAAAAAAAAATGCACAAAAAGTCCACAAATTCATTGTTGAAATTAAGGCCATCGCGCTTTGCAGTTGGATCAAACCACCCACAAAACATGCATCGTGGTTACAAACATTTGTTGTAGTTCATGAAACAACCACCAGATAGACCTATTGTTCAACCACAGACATTCTCTCTCGTATTGGTGGTTTTTGCAAAACGGCAGAATGGATCACTCTGCATGTGAGTTGTTCATCCCTCGACAAACCACACCATTTTCCCTCAAAGATACTATTAGGACATATAATACCGTGTAATATTTATTGTTTGTGGCGTTAGTATCCCTGCAGAAATCTATGGCTTGACTCAGAGGTTGCAGGTGGATGCTGTGTGCTGGCCACAGGCCATCTGTCCACCATACATCCCCAATTCTGTCAGAGCAGAACGGGCAAAGCTCTCACATTGTCATGCACATACACCGTCATCATCTAGACTTGAGACAGCTAGTACAATCTAAGGGTTATATTTACAGAATTCCACTTGATCACATGCAATAAATATAAACAGTCCTCAGAAAACATGAGGTTGGTTAAAACGTCTATATTTTTCAGGAGAGTTTATACAGGAGTTCCGAAGTACCCTCTGTTAAAGCAGACCGCTAGCCCCAGGTACAGGCCATGCACAGTTACCACAGGACCATATCTACAACACGGCGTTTCAGAGTCAGCTCAGAGCCTGCAAGATCTATACAGGTGTTAGCCTCTTTTTTTTCTTTTTGAATCAGAGCTCTTTCCTATTACGCAGCAGTGGCCTTTACAGTTTCCCGTGGTTGTATTCTGCTGTCTGATTAGTTGCATAAGACCTCCATACTTCTGGGTGGTCCAGTACCATTTGCTGCATTCGCGAGGAGTGCACTGATGACTCGTGTCACACGCAAGAAGGAGGCTCCCATTGATGCGGTTCTAAGTCTAGGGGATTTTAACATGAACATTTCAAAATGTCTTCCTCTTTGAACACCAAAAGCTGCTACAATGTAAATGAAAAAAAAACCCTAATTACTACACAAAACCAGAGCAGGCATTTATTAAAATGAAAGCGTACTCATACTGTCTCTGTTTACAAGGAATGCTCTTTTAAAAGAATGATGTGCCATTTTGTTGAACAGGAGCATGTGAATCACAGCAGAGGAAAATACAATGGTAAAATGAATCAACACTGCTAAAGAAACCTTCAGATTTTTGAATATCTTGTGGATGGCCGCGGTACAAGCTTTCTTCGTTAATGTGTTAGGGGCATTCAAATTCACATGCGCACAGCCAGAGACATTGGTAAATGTCTATAGATCTCCGATGAATGTGAAGCAGACGGTAAGATCTGTGCACTGCTGTGACAGCTGCTGTCAGATGGCATTAAAATTTGTCTGGGGTAATCTTAGCGCTGCGGGAGGCCGCCGCCTCCTTTTGGCTTTGGCTGCGGAGGAGACTTACACACAAGGCAGTCCGGACAGGTCAAAAAAGGCCCCAGAAAGTTAATGCGAGAAGACCATGCGACCTACATGGTGAACATAGGCATGAGCATGCTGCCTGGTCCTGAGTCATACTAAATTACACACACACACACACACACATATACACATATACAAAACCACAATGGACCCCCAGCCTCTTTGACTCTGAATGGCCTGTTCTCCAACAGTGATTTAACGTTGGTAGCTATGCATTAGGTGAAGACAGGAAAAAAAAGAAGACACCCCTGGAATATAAGAGACATCAGCTGTTTCGCATCAAATCAGTTCGCATCGGAGGATAAAGGCTGTGAGCTCCAAAAGCCTGTAGATTCTGCCTAGGAGGGAGTCCTTCAAGTAAAACCTCCTTTCTAAACACATACACAATATCAAGCAAAAAGCACATGAATGAAGCACCCCTCTTTCCCCTCCCACCCCCATGACGTCTCAGCACTACAGTTTTACAAAACCCTATGGTTCATGAACAAACACATTACACTGGAATTCTTCATCACCCAGTGAATTCAAGCCTTTCTTTTGCCGCGCTATGGCTAGGGTCAAACAAGCAGCCAATCTGAAATACCACAGTCCCAGAATTTCACACAGAAACAACTTTGCCTGGAGAGATAGTTCAGAACTCCTGTACTTTATTGCATTATGGGAACCAGTACGGTCAAGGCGAAAGTCAGCCCTTGTATGTCCCTGCCAGAGAGGTGGAGAGGCGTCCCCCACACGAGACGCCTGGCTGGCTTCAGTTTTGCTGGACATTAGCGTGTCACTCACTTGCAAAGTCCTTTGATCTTAATTTTTTTCGTTATTTTTATCAAGTGAGGTGGGTGTTTTTTTCTGTTGTTGCTGCTGTTCTGTAGAGTCATTGTAGAGAGGGGATACGGCTTCGCCCACCGACATGCCTGTGTAGGCTCCGCCCCTCCCCCCTCCGCTCACAGTGGCTGTGGCTATTCCATGCCATTCCGCAGCATCTGATTGGCTGCGATGAGCATGACGCTGATGATGAAGGCCATGGCGAATGCGCAGATCAGGCTCTTGCGCACGCACGTCTGTCGGTTCTTCTTTTTTGAGTGGACTGTATTAAAAGAGTAGAGAGAAAACATCACATCACCAGGGGAGGACTGCCAAGACCACTACTCAGACTTGAGAAGGTCGCTGGTTACTGTGTATTAGACTTCAGACTCATGCATTCTCAGGGGCTTTTGGGTCTAGAACCAAAACCAAACACCCTGCACAGGGAAAATGCTGCAAGTAGAAATCTCAATTCGACAAATCTTCCCCTAAGCTCAGACTTATGGGAAGAATTATGAAGCACAGAACTGTGTCCAATTCTGTTCAGCCACTTGGAAGTAGAAAGTGGTGTGCAAGTGCAGCCTGCTTTGTTACATTCAATAGATGAGCCCTGACAAGTTGTGGCACATCTTCAGATGGCTTGTCTGCCTCCACAATGGTCCCCAGGAGAACAATAGGTAGAGAGCTATTAGGAGCTGCAGGGTCGCGGAGAGGCTCAGATCAAATGCCACCTCTGAGCCATTAAACGGTTTTCCGGTTCGTTCAATGTCCAGCATTCTGTTCGGCTAGTTTCTCCCACTCAGGCAGCTGGGGCCCTGGGTCCCACGCATATGGCTGCTGTGGAGTGGGGGGGAGTGGGGGGGGGGGGGTATAATCAATAGGAGCTGGGAATGACCTAAAGGTTACCTCCTCCAGGAGGGAACTCACACGGCTCCCCAATTCTGCTCAGCTCCCCCGGGAGACCTGGTCTTTCCTGAGTGTCCAGCTCTAATCACTCCTTCCTCCTATGGCTATTCTGTGATACATTAGAGACGCTACCTGCCCAAACCCCTGGCTTCGATGGAGCAGAATAACTGCGAGAAATGAGGTCTGTGAACAAAACGCCTGTGATGCTGAGCTAAACAGAGGCTTAAACAGCCACCTACACCCAAGGTCCCGGTGTGGTGAGTCACCTTCGGAACAGGTCCCAATAAAACAGCCTAGCATCTGGTCAGTGTTCCAGCCTTACCAGAGGGTAGTTGTCTTGCAAATAGGGTGTAACAAGATTTGCCCTCTCATTAACTCTACCTTTACCCCTTCCCATCACTTTAAACATATACCTAACCATAAATATGACCCAAAATCCTACCACAGACCTCTGACCCTTTAAATAATTACACTATGCTGCACTTTCAATACACAAAAACCGTCTTCCATTACACGACACTTACTTGTGCCTTA
Organism: Megalops cyprinoides; assembly: GCF_013368585.1. NCBI lineage: Eukaryota > Metazoa > Chordata > Actinopteri > Elopiformes > Megalopidae > Megalops > Megalops cyprinoides. Next base: position 49,092,235 of record NC_050585.1, on the reverse strand, counting down.
CAGATAACTTAGTGTGAAGTTACTATACAAAAGTCCATATTGACAAGAGCAAAAAAATTAGCAAAAACACTTCACAGTGCCTCAAAGCTGAAATCGATTAATGCGATACGAAAGAAGATCACTAACATCAACTCATCAATAATTCATATGAAGGTGAGGGAGTGAAAAAGGACATTTTTTGCCCACAGAACACAGACTCAGCATTGCTGACATCTGTTCCTGCTGCTGAGGTTGAGAGTAACAGGAGGGGCAAGTTGGCGGTCTGTGCCAACACCGGTGCCAACGTGGGGGTCCCGACCCTCTAAGCGTATTCAGCTGTGACCCTGCGCACTGGCGTCCTGTCTCCAGGGCTCACGTTTCAGCCGAGTCACCAGCAACCCCCCCCCCCCCCACCCTTTCAGTGCCCGTCCTCTAAAGCTTTAACACTGCGTTTTGCCACCACCAGCATTAACTAATTGTGCAGTAGCTGTTCATATTTATTTTTTATACACCTCATTCATTCCACCCTTACACCATTCCATGAATGTGCCCTGCACTACTCTTGTTGTTTGTTGTACTGCGACTGTTGGACGGTATTTGTTGTTGTCACCTTGACATTGTATGAATGCACTATGAGGGACACTGGAACCGGAGTCAAATTCCTTGTATGTGTAAAAGCATACTTGGCCAATAAAGTCCGATTCTGAATATGATTCTGATTATCATTCTTCTTGTATCACTCTGCTGCTTTTTTTCCACAAACCATCGGTTTTTATCATTGGTAGTATATGGTTATCTGATTTATTTTTGCCAATCCTACTTCTAGCATGTGCCATCACTTTTAAGTGTTGCTCTCTACAAAGCACGCTGGGACAATTTTATCGTGAAGGGTACTATAATAAATACAATTTGATGGATTAACAATGGGGATAGCACAGAGCAGTATTTCGTTTTCCCCCACTCAAAGTTTCAACACAACGCAACGGAGAGATTAATACACACACTGGGTCTCATTGGCAGCCTCACTTTGTCATTTTTCATAGCACAATGTGTAAATACAGAGGAAATGGATGTGCTGTTATACTCAAAACATACAAATCAGCAGGCAAATTGAGGGCTTGTGGCAGAAACGGCCATATTCATTAACGCACAAAAAAGTTTGCTATTTAAAAAAGTTTGTATTTAATAAAAGAATGAACACTGGGAAATTTAGCCAGTGAAGAGTGTTTTCTCAGAATCTTAACAGTTAAAAGGCAAATTCATTTTTAACATTTACAGCCAGAGAACAGCCAGGAAAATTATTCATGCATATTTCTCGTGGCAGAAAACTGAAATGAATGTGCCCTTTTTGAATACAGATTTGAAAAGCTATTTATATTTAATCATTGACTGCATGTATGATCATGACTTCAAACAAGGTAAGCGCATCATCAATAAATTACAAGGTGCACTTTTGACAGTAATTGATGCTGGCAGATGCTGGTGGACTCAAATTCTTACTGACAAGAGGAGAGGTACAAGGAGCAAAGGGTCCGAGACCGGAACAATCTCTGAGCCTTCCAGTCACCTCCACTCACCTCCTTCAAACTCCGTCTGGCAGTTTCCGGAGTTCTCATTCAGACTCTCCTCCTCAGTGATGATAATGTTTTCGATGTCCTTCATCGTAAGGTGGTCCCGAAAGGCATGGAACAAGATGTGCTTCAGTTCTTCCAGTGTTATTCTCTGCATGTCGAACTGGGATAAAACAAAACAAAACGAAACAAATAAGGAGACGCAGATCCGAATGTAATCCGCTCAATGCAATGTCAACTCGCAGGACAATCACTTCAGCTCTGTTCAGTGCATGATTTATTAAGTCAGATGCATTTAGCTTTTAGAAAAAAAGAGGAGGACGGTTTGTGCTTCTGACGTGCCCTCTCAAAGCTGTCTGTGTCCCTTCTTTCGTCCTGTCCTTTCTTTTTGCGGGAGCTAACAGAGGGGTTGGCTTTGCAGCTGCCGTTTGGCTTTAACTGTTCCTGACTTATTACATTAACGTTACTGACATTTCTCAGACGCTCTTATCCAGAGTGACTTACATGGGTTACAATTATTTTTATTGTCTTGAATGAAGGGACATCCTAAATCTGATTGCATTTGGTTTGTCGTCAGTGGTTTTGTAGCTGCAGCCTTTTATATGGAGTGAGGTCGACAGCCCTAGACAGCCTTTTCCCATTTCTGTGTCCATGGTTGGTATGGTTAGCCTGTTACCCCCCTACACTTCATTAAAATCTATCTCCTTTGGACTAGATCACACCACATGAGACTAGAACGGCAGAGGCTTGTACACAAGATATCTCTGCACATCAAGCCTGGTCAGATCCTACTGCTGCGTGGTAAAACCAAAAAACAAAATCAAAATCTGCTCCTTCACTCCACTGAAATCTATCCTCGCAACAATCTGATCGCTGTTCCATACTACAAACAGGAGGGCTTACAGCTTCTAAGAAGCCTGATTGATTGAATTAGCGGACCACCTTCACTTGCAAGGTGTTACACCACATTTTGTGAGGTGATTTCACACCCTATCAGCTCCACTAAAATGTCAACTTCATTGTTAATACTCCTGAATGTCATTAAGGACCCCAGGGGTAGCCCCCCCACCATGGGCACAGCACATATTGATCTGGTACTACTGACCACATCTCTAATAACTTGTTAAAAGCATGAAATATCCTGTTGAGCTAAGTATAGCTCTTTGTTTTGACAAAAGGGCAACATTTTGGGCTACCGGCCAAGACAGCATCCTTCTCCAAAATATCATTCTTGGCCCACAAACATGTACAACTGTGCTGTACAAGAAAATAATCAAACAAAAACAAGTGTCTGAAAACATTCAGAATAAATGGGACATGCTGCCCAAAAATGTAGCTGTAAGAAGTCTGTTTGGATTTCTGCGGGGTATGATGTTGAAAATGCAAGCTTGCTGCTCATCCGCTCGTTAGCTGGACAGGGCATTTATTCAGCGTGTCTGAACTGAAGCAGCAGCCTCATTTCTCAGCCTCGCTGTAGAAAGACTCTGTTGTACAAAGACAATTGCATCGATCTATGGGAGTCCGTTGAGGGAGACTGCCATGGGGAGGCCATGCGTTGGGATTGGGTTGGAATGGGACTCTGTCATGTATAATGGGTTGTACCTGCGCATTGGGCCATGTATGTATTTGTGGTCTCATCCTTGTATGTTTGACACTAGATCTTGTTAGTTTCGACATTAGGTTTTTGAAACTAGTTAGTTAAAACATTTTCATGCCGTTTTGTTGGATGCCCTTTGTGTTTGACCTCTGGAGTCATGGCTGCTGGATATCTCAATAAGAACATCTCCTGCATATCAGAACTGTTAATGTTAAATATAATGCAAGTGTAAGTAATGTTAAATGTACTCATCTTGTATGTCATTCTAGATAGGATTATCTGTTAAGAGTCAAATGCAAATGTAAATGTACTAAAAGGGATTTGATTTCACAAAGCATAATATTTATGAGCACAAAGCCTGCTTTGAAAGAACAAATCACTGTGGAAAGAAGGTGTAGGAGAAGTCAGTTGAAAACATGCTCTTGGTTGTCACACAGAAGTGAAAAACTAGACACGGCAATCCTATCCACATGATCCACCCACATTAAGTTTTTGGTTTCCTGATTTTTAATTGTACGTAATTAGAATTTCAGAATGCAAGGGGGGTGCCGCATATATAATAAAAAGAGGAGAATTACTGATATGCATCAATATTGGAACGGGCATATAAAAAGCTATAAAAGCAACTTAAATATATATTTCAAAGGGCTTTAGCATGAATAATCTCTCAATAAAAAGGCTTTTTTTTATATTCTGGATGAAAACATTAAGAAATGTCATTAGTCAAAAGTACAGCAAAGCACTGCAAAAGATCTTTGATTACCATGATCACCAGGAACACAAGCCACAACTATGACATCACTGTGACGTCAGTGTTTCTCTTGCTGACTAGCCCTGCACCAGGAAATGTCTTGAGCAGTATGCTGTAACAAATCATGTTATCTGAATAATAATTAAATAAAAAGCAAAAATCCATACGTAGTATGGCCATCAATGCTATTGATTGTTATATGATACTGCTGATGTTTTTTCTGAAGAAAAATGTGCTCTTTTCCCCTGATCACAGGAGCGGTCTTATAACCCAGCTCCTTTCATTGACATATCCAACTGGGAGCGCCAGCATCTGCTATGCAGATGAGCCTTTCATTTTCATTTCCCTGGGACACAAACAGTAAAGATGTGTTCCCAGAGAGGATAATCAGGCTGTAATTGTATTTACCTGACCTTCAGACAACCCACATCCACTCAAGGGAATGTCATCACTTGGCAACATTTGTTTTTTTCTTGCCTTTTTTTCTGCAGGAGTGAACGGTGCCGAATGCTTTCTTGTACCCGCGGTTACATGACTGATAACGCCATCCCATTTTCATTTTTTAAAACAATTTCTGTACTTTCTTTATGTATTTATTCCTTTACCGCGGCTGACAGGATGACCTTCGGGGGGTGAGCGACAGGTGTGACTGACATGGCTGTCTGACAGATGTGCCTAGAATGGGACCCTGAGGACGATGAACAGGCATGGGATTGGAGGCCTGGAGACTGAGGACAAAGACCTGAGGATGTAGGACCTGATCAAGGAGAGGTGAATGTGGGGACAAGGGTTCGACAAGGGGCGCTCAAGTGAGGTGAGACATCTGCCTTCAAACTAATCACATCTTTCTGTGGAACAGCTGGACCACGACATGCAACCCGACCCTCAACTCCTCCTGTCCGGGGCCTGGAAAACACTTCAGCCTCCACAGGGCACAAGGACACTGACGCAGGTGCCACAATGGAGGGAAAGCTCTTCCCCTTCCACTCAGCATTGGTAAAATGTCACTGTGGAAGTAATGAAAGGAGCCAGTGCACTGCCAGAACGCTCCTGAGGTCACGGTGAGGAATGGAGAGGAGACGGTCCCGCTCTCTCAGACAGCCAGCCCTCGCACCTCTCCCCTTCCCCCTTTCCCAGACAGACTGAAAAATGCTCCGAGAGGCACAAGATGTTACCGGCAGCATACTAATCTGCGGTCGCCAGTTTTCTCATCTTCTCGGGAGAGGGAGAAACACCAGAGGCGGTGCTCTGTGGCTCTGTGAGAGATGCACAGGATGTATGTGGGAGCTGGATCAAGCTGTGGAGCTGACTCCTCAGCTACCCAGCTACACAGCAGTATGGCAGTCTCCCCCCCCCCCCCCCCCCCCCCCCCCCGCCCCAAAAAAAAATCCTGGTCCCTTCGATCAGATTTTCCCATTTCCTCCATTTTGGGGATTATTTTTTCTTTGAATCATAGTAGACGTCAAGTACAAATGATGAACAATACAATGATATCTTTTTTCCTGTCTCCCTCTGGCCTCTTTCCCAGCCACCATACCTCACCCAGTCCTGAGCCTGACCATCTTCATTCACCTTCTTGTTGGCTGTCTTGCTTTATCTGATGGCAACAACCTGTTACTTCTGACGATAACAGACCGCTGCTCTAGACACGCATGCTGTGCCGCATTGCTGGTTCTCGTGTGTAATGAATAGTTATTACACATTTTAAAGGAGGGACCAGAGGAGCTTTGCTAGCCTACAGCGCAGAGTCAGACACTTTTACAGCAACGCCAGAAATACAGGCACTCATCAAGGACTTGCAAATAACAATGCCCTTGAAGGAAGAGAGGTAGAACGTGCACACATTCCAGTTGGTATGAGCAAAGAGGGGGTCCTCCATAATGCACTTATTCCATCAATCCCTGCAGCTGTTCAAATGGCTCAAGACTTTTTTCTTGACCAAATTTGAATGCACATCCAGTGACACTCAGATAAGTCTGAGGATAGTGACAGAATGACATTATTTTTTAACAAAGCAACCAATGACTACTTGGGACAAAAAAAAAACAAAAAAAAAACAAGTGCCTATCCGTGTCTCCTTTGATATCAGTAATGCTGTGATGTGCAATGAGAGGAGATTTCAGCCTTGGCATTTCTCTCTTCTCCGAGGTCAAAGATGAGGCGGCGCACAGCCCGTCTCATCGAGCCACTCTGTAAACAGCACGGAGGTTATTGATGGATTCGCCTCGCTTTGCGCATCAATCCACTTAACAGGAATTAGTGGCATGGTGCCCTGACCTGCTCTCCCCTTCCACACCGACCTATCTCTCCCCAGCGGTCCGGTACAAGCTCTCTACCGAGATACAGACTATTGAATCAAGATGTGCGAAACTGAAGGGGTGCAACAGTGCATTGGGAGGAACACGGGGGGTCAAGTATCCAGTTCAGGGCTGTAATGAGAGCACGTACACACAACACAACTTGGGCAAGCTGTCTGGATTGAGGTCAGATGGTGGGGGTAAATATCAGGTAGACGGGTGTAAAGGACTGGGTTGATATAGGTGTGTGTGTGGCTTCTGAGGAATGAACGAGGGGACATTAATTCAAGTTTGAGGATGGATTAAATACACAAAATATACTATCTTGAACACGTTCTGCAGTCCTAATATGGCAATATTATCAAACCAGAAATTATAAATATATCAGTATATGTATCATAAATACATACAATGAGTGTAAATGATTTCAGGTTATTGAAAACAGATGAAAGTTCAACGTGTATGAAAATAGTACATTGCACTTAAATAGGATCTGAATGTCACAAGCAACAACATTGATCTTTCTGTTTGATATACATATATATATATATATATATATATATATATATATATATATATATATATATATATATATGTATATCATCTTATGCCAAACATACAGTAAAGTATATAGTAACTAGCAATTGAAACGCACAACATGCAAACATACACAAACAATCAACAATCACGGATGTAAGTTATACGTACAGCACGCAGAACTTTTAACTTTTTTGTTTAGGAGTCCTCTAAAGAAATACCACTGCAAAAAATGACTATAACTACAGCCTTTACCCAGCTATGCCCTCCTTCATTTCTTCTGCATGCCGTCAGCAGTCTGCACTTTAGTAAGCAGCGCAGCGCTTACCTCATGACCACGGCACACATATTCTGGCTGTGACCTAGTAGCGGCCAGTCCGCATACTGCTTAGGGGGTCGACACCTTGCAACACTGTACATAGCAGTTTCAGTCAAGGTAGGAAGGAACTTAAATCAATACAGGCTCACTCAACAAACGTAAATTAGTAAGAGGGGAATTTTTTTTTGCGTTGTTCCAGCCCTTCACCTCACAGGGACTGGTGAAGATGTGGGAAGTCACCCAAGCTCTTATAATGTCCAACATTATTTTTTGGGTCTGCTATTGGTGGCTTCTGAAAACGGACAGGTCAGAGGGCAAATGATGACCTGGGGGTTGTCATAGGGGGTCTGGCTGTGTTTGAGGGTACAACCATTGAGGTGGCACAGAAGGACAAGTCTGGGCAAGATTGACCTGGTTCAAACAAAGGCCAATGAAATATGGGGGTACATTTAAATTTCAGCATTCAGTCTCTGACTCAACCCTATCCAATTCAGGCACAGTTCAAATGCAGAGGAGGCACATACAGTAAGTGCATGCTCCCACAATACAGTGGTCTCCATGTGTCCAAGCATCATCCACAGTTTATTTACTTATATTAATTTTGGCCATTTGAATTTATAGATGGTTCCATTTAAGGTGCTGAATACACCAGGGTAAACTGTGCAGATAAATAGCATCTACCTTTGGGAAAGGGCTACCTTTAGAGGACATGAAGCTTGTGTGCTTTCTCAGGTGGAAGCATATGTTACCTTAGCCACCACAGGTACAACACCACTCTCAAAGAGGTCTCATTTAGATCTCGGTCCGATTATAATTTTCGTGAACAAGCAGTTTGTCCGCTCGTGTCCTATGATAAAACTGCTGATGTTTTAAGTTTTTTTTTTTCTGTGAAGGTGAGAAGGGAACAGGGCAACTGCAGGAAAAACTCTTTGGTTTTTAAGTAGGGTTGGTAGGGCACTAAATCCATTCCTCCCTTTCAGACCCAACCAGAAATGACCTGACGGCACTGGATCAACACTACAGCAAATTTAAAATTTTAAAACAGCAACTGGTAGGTAAAAAGCATGCCTTCAGTGCAGCTCCCTCTCTTTGCCACTTACATTCTGACAAGGCAACTAAGGTTAACTCCTTATGATGGTTATGGATGTTGGCAGGAAATCCCCTTGACAGCTCTGAATCTTTCAGTGGTTGAGTGTTGCACCGCACTCATGGACCTTTTCCCTCTCTCATCCCACCAGCGAAAGGAGATATATTTCCAACGATCAGATGGGGATGAAACACTCCTTCAGCACCACTGTCCTCTCGAGCCTTTCAGTGTTTACCACGCTGTTTATCAGTTCGGCACAAAGCAGCCCCATCACTGGCTCCTGCCCTTGTAAATAGGCCGTCTTTGATGTGGGAATGAGGGGTTTTCATGCTTGTCAGCAGAACTGCAGTGCAGCTAAGTTACTTATTAATGGCAGAATCTGTTCAGTGTTTTCCTTCAGTTAGGTGTGTCACTTTGCTTTAAATCAATGCCCAGACTAAACTCACGCCAGATAAACAAATATTTTGACGCTCCTTCTTTGCATGTTATTGCAGATTATGCAAAAAAAAAATTTATTAGTAAAGTCCGTCGACATTATAGTTCATTGACAATATATGTAAAAATGCATTGAAGAAGTTGCTTTATAGCAATGTGTGGTATTCTTAAAAAGCAAAACAAACAGAAACATAATTAAGTAATCACCAGAAAGATCCATACTGTTAGTACAAATGACTCTTCTTCTACAAATATCATTTTCTATGGGGCCATTACATGTTCAGTCTTGAAAGACCAATCATTCTTTCATAATGCTGATGAGCCTGGGATTCAAGAGCAGCTAGAAAATAAACTTGCGATATTTTCAGACAGCTACACTGGCACAAGATGCATATCATTCATACTTATTCCATCCACATTTAATTTCCTGAAAATCATTGCTGCATAACTGCTATGCACATTAACCGTGCCGGTGAGTGTACAGGTGACATTATGAGAAAGAATTAACTAAAAACAAAGCCAGACATGCCGACAAAAATTCCTGATTGCACAATAATAACGGTTTAATTTCTTTTGAGTAAGTTCCTGTAGAACTGCTGCTCAGACGCTCTATTGATCCCAGTTGGTGGGTTATCAATCCTGCGAGAACGCGGAGCTGTCTGAATAATTTATGTTTCAATTATCGAAGCACGCTAACACATCATTAGGTGGAAGATTAATAAAAGAACAAAATAATCTAACACAAGGAAAACAATTTCAGGCATGCAGATGATCAATGAAGCCAGGCTGCTAAATCAAAGGTGCTGACAATGACAAGTATATTCTCTGTATTCCAAACTGGGTACACAGTACCCAACCAATATATAATGTATAACCAATAATGCACTGACCCGCTGATGAAAAAATCCATACCCAGTTATTTTTCAATATTTCTGAATGGCCACACTATCCGGCTGCACAGTGTAAAATATTAACACTCTTACTGATTACCCAGAGTGACATTTCTGTGCAAACATTACCCCTATGAGAGATGAGGGCTGGAAATTGACTGGACAGATGTCTTTTGTCAATGTGGCGCGGATGACGAGGGTGTCATATTGAGGGTGTCCAGATGTGTTAATCATGATGCGTTAATCAATCACACTGGGCTTCCTGGTGTCCCCTTCTCCCCCAGCCTGCCCTCAGCTTTATTGCTTTGTTTTTAATCATTGCAGGCCGTTCGGCTGTCTCGCCTGGAAGCAGCCAAGTGAATCATTTCCGACCAAAACCGCTGCTTATGAATGACCTTTGAGATGTTTTTTTTTCTGTGCGACGCGAGACATCTCTATGACTCATGAAATAATCACCTTTAATAAAATCAGATTTTACTTTGCTTTTGCTCTGTCACCCAAAGCGTTCCACCTAACCCCCCCCCCCCACCTCCACCCCCGACCCCTATCCTGCACACTCAGCCACACAGACACATTTTGAATGATAGGTAGCACCAGTGCTTGAAGGGAGCACCAGCACCAGCATACAGAAAAAGCTGTGGCTTGAAGGAAAGCAATGAGACCAATCAATCAGCTGTCTGTGCCATTAAAACAAGATAAAATATGCCAGAGATTATGGTCTCGCATCGCTGTAGCATTACCCCTCTACAGAGCAATTTCCTGCAGAAAGCACTAAATAATAAAACATTACTAAATTGTTAAAGCTCTGATCAAGTAAGGTACACACCTTCCACAAAAAGTTTCTACCTGGATTAAGCTATGGATTTAGTTCAGTTGCCTACTGAAAAAATACATTTGTGTTCACATAGACGTGTTCATATACTTTGCTGTATGTTTGGCATAAGAAGATATATATATATATATATATATATATATATATATATATATATATATACATATATATATATACATATATATGTGTATATATATATATATATATGTATATATGCATGTATATATATCAGACAGAAAGTTGGTGAAGTTCTTGTGTCACGGATAGACTTAAACGGTTATTAAAATATGCATCTATTATTCATTCTGATGTTTTACGCTGCATTCAGAACTGAATATTGTTCTGAAAATTAAGAAAAGCACTCGTTCTGAGTGTAGACTGAGCACTACGGCCCGGGTTCAAACCTGACCGTGTCACTAGCCGACAGTGACCAGGTGCTCACAGGCGGAACACATTGGCTTCGTTCCGCCAGGGATAGGGGTGGGTACGTCGGCAGGGGCTTCGGTCCCATTAGTGACCCCTGCTGGTCAATCAGGCACCTGTGGTCCACGTGCCAAAGCTGCGTAGGAAATGTCTTCCTCCGACTCATCTCTGTGCTAGCTTAGCTTGTGGACCGCAGTGCGAAAAGAAGCAGCGGCTGACATCACGTGTCTCGGAGGAGGGCACGTGCTTGTCCACGCTCCCCCGGATTGACAGTGGGGGTTGTGCAATGGGAATGAACATCGATGAATGACAAATTGGACATTCCAGAATTCGGGGAATTGGCCATTCCAAATTGGGGAGAAAATGGAAAAAAAAAAATAAGAACAGCCGTTAACCAGCTACACTAGCAGAGGTTACATTCCACAAACTGTTTAAGCTAGACATAAGTGAGAAACTGTTTATGTAGGCTAATTGTTTCTGCTGGGTTGCTGTCAATACCCCTTGCGGTGAACGGGCAGGTGCCATCTAGCATGATAATAGGGGACACTGTTGAGATGCCGCACTGTAATTAAGCATTGCTGTAGAAACGTATGCTCTAGAGTCCTGGGTCCTGAACAATCATTAATTAACAGTAAATGAAAAAAAAAATCCCTTTCACATGTTAGAATCCACTGGAACCTGAACAGACAAATTTCAGCTTTTGGTCTGAGGAGAATATGTTAAACCCTTCAAAGTGCAGGACAGGAAGTGGGATCATGTACTGCATAGGACTGTGCCATTTAGACATGAGACAAATCATCATGGTGACAAAACAGCTGACTGTTTTCCGGCTGCCTCCTTAGAACTGTACGAACTCAGTCTTATGAGTGAGAAACAAATGAACACCATCCGCCCCCACAGTTCTCCCAGAGCAAATGACTCAGCAGACACACATTTTTTAAATCTCCTGACATTTACGAAAGTAATATGTTAATGCTCGCTAAAATATGAAACAAAATGACAATTAACGTCTTTTTAGCATAGACACAAATACATAATATTACTTGTACTGTATATACATTATTTCCAATTTCATACATACATATACTGTTGACATATCTTGCTGAATATTAAAGTGTGCATGTATCTGTGGCATGTACTTTGATACAATTACAAGTGACAATAACAATTACAATTACAATTAGACGTGGGATTACCAATTCACATTCAAATATTTAGTCCTTTTTCATAACATGTATCTTTCCTAGTCTGCACAGGGTAGAGAGGACAGCCCAGGAACAAAGGCCAAAATGTTTCCTGCATAAATAAAATTGCCCATATAAATAAGCACTCAACACCACTTTCAGCGAGTCAAAGATGCAGGGATCCCTCTGTGCCTGTTTACTTCAGGGACCAGGGCAACTAATCCATCCAATCTTGACGCGGACCTGACAATACTGCATGGAGCTTACTGTATTCTTGCTCCAGTGATCACTAGATTTAAACTGCACACTGTCAAGTCAGCCATTAGAAAGGCAATGATTTTCATGTGATGGACCCAAGATGGAATTACCTCCCTTAAAGAGGAAGTCAGCCAAGAAACTACCGTTTGGTGTTGTTCCTTTACACAGCTGGTGTCCTTGTTCCTACCTCTTTAATGTGTGGAACTGAACCCCGCATTCTGGAACCAAGGCACGTCCTTGATGTGTCTGTGTCCCCAGGAGACAACGCTGCACGGATTCACTGATTTCTTATGTTCTGCGCACGCTCTCCTCCCATTCAGCAGATCCAAAAAGGTCTTTTGGAGGCTTTTTCCTCCTGGTGACAGACACTTCGGGGGTATGCTTTGGTTTCAGATTACTGGGCTCCATCTGAGACATGAAAGGAGGCAGGAATGAGGACTCCAGTATTTTTTTTTCAAAGCTAAGAAAAAATCAACAGATCATACAGCGTGTTCTTTTTTTTTGGTGGAGTTCCCCTTTAACCTGAAATCTGTGGAGGCCGCAACTGCTGCCTGTGAGACATCCGCCCTCACTGTGAGAAAAGATGAGACTCTCGTCTTCATTACTGAGGCTGATGGGAAGTGATCTTGATTTCGGTAGTACGAGATTCACACAGTTGAAGAGAATGGGCTATATCTCAAAAAGGTGAAAAAAAGACGCGGTAAAAAAAACTATGAGAAAATACATATAGGCTTTCTCCCTCTCCCCATCCTTCTCTTTGTCTTGCCTTCTCTCTCTCTCTTTCTCCCTCTCTCAACTGATGCAGACGTATCCCAACAGTAGGGGTCTGTTAGCACACTCAGCGCCCCATTTCCATATCTGAAATTAAAATCAGCTCCATTAAGACTTCACTCGCTCCACTCGCCAGAACTATCAAACTTGTGCTTTAATATGCACATGCTGTCGTCACTGAACACATTAGCCCAACACTCCAGGTATGCCCTCTCTGGCACGAGGGTATAAATTTATTCTTTCTCTTCTTAGTTCCATCATGTAGAATTCATTACAGAGTTAAATGTCACCTTTGGTTGCTGGTCAGAAATGAGAAATGTTTCATTTTCTGTGATGCATTGTGTGTATTGTGCTTTGAAATGGCTCCAACTGTAAGGCTTGTTAGCTGAATACTTAATACCTGTGTTTCTCAACACTGGTCAAAAAAAAAAAAAACAAAAAAAAAAACTGTGAAGTGTTTTCCCACCAATCAGATCTAGTCATGCTGAGCACTTACACGTGGGAAAAACATAACTTCTTACATTTCAGATAAGAAATTTGCAAATTACCTATTGAAAATCGACTGAGATTGCGACCCATTTATGAAAGCTCCTGATTATTATGAATATATCAAACGTTTCCTTTTTATGTAAACTACATGAATTATTTTCCCTCAGAATTACGGAATAACGGTTCCAGGCTACAACTCACTGGTATCCTGCCTCAGCACCCCATCTCTCCTCTGATTTTTCACTCTCTTTCCAGACTCTTTTCCCTTCTTACTCTCTCGTTCTGCTTATGAGTCACCTGGCTTTGCGTAGCTTACATAACACGCAATTCATCTTAATTACCACTTATGAGAAAGACTGTTTCAGATGCATGCAGTGAAAACGAAGATGCTGGGAACTCACATAATGAAGAATGAGGAGCATGGCTCTTTTGCTACAGTGTGTACAACTCCATCTCCATCAACTTGGCTTGTCTTATCTCTTCTCAAGTGTGACAACACAAGGTGAGTTATGGCTGACATAGTCAGCACCAGTGAGGAAAAAGAAACAAAACATAGAGATACAACTGTTGACAACATGCAGATAGTTGGACGGCAGGTGCTGTAACGGTTCTGTGCTCATGAAACGCCTTATTTTAACTGAGGAATCACCGGGACAACAAACACACTTGTGGCTGGAACAATTAAAATGAATTAGATTATTGCCGCAGAAATAACGTCCCGCAATCCTGCTTCCAAAACGGCGCCATCATGATACAGGCCGCGATTTCCGCAGACAAATATTGCTTGAAGTGGATTAGGCTGCTTCGAGGAGCGCGATTATGGTGGCAGTGGGGGTTGATCAGCCATGCGTGATGCCTTATTTCTCATTCTTATTCAGGGCATGTTTGACAAAAAGAATATTACTAAGATTTTTTTTCTTTCACCCAGCCAGCCGCCCCCACAGTACAATTACACCATCCACTCCTTCCAACTGGCAGACCCCTTCTAAGGCGTACAGTATGACATTAACCGTCAGCTTGCCGAAGCGAAGCGGTTTCCTGATGCAGGAGCTCAGTGATTTGGTCTGTCTTTAAGGATAAGTAGGCAGTTTTCCCAGCATTAACACTGTAGTTCAACAAAAGAGGAGGATTCTGTGACTGGACTGAACACTGTTCTGTAACTGTTAAAAAAAGACACTGTTTTATATATATATATATATATATATATATATATATATATATATATATATATATATATATTATATATATATATATATATTTCTTCGTAGTACATAATTGCATCATGGATGTTTACAGACAATCAACTTGCATGTATAACATTAATGGCAACATTAGCACTAAGCGTAGGTGCATTGGTCACATATAGCCATTGGGAGAGGGCTCTGATGCCCTCAATTGATGCCACAGTACTGTAATGTTCAGAGGAGTTAGGTAGGTGTGGGGGAGGAGGAGAGATGTGGGAAATCGCTGACATGAGCAGGTATCAGAATGCATAATCTGGTGATTATGTAGGGATTATCTGAAAACAAGAGCTCCGCTGTGTAATAAACAAACACCACCCATGGGTACTTCTCACAGTAACGAGGAAATCGAGTTTTTCGTGCTAATATCTGTTTGTTTAATGAAATACTCCATTGCCACCATTCATTTCATTAGTACCCGTCCCAGTTTTGATTGCTGTAAGCGCTACGAAATAAATCTTATTCAAGTGCACCATTAAGGTTCCAAGGAAAATGATACTGACACAGAATATAATTAACAAAACGCATTTCTGACTGAGACAGAGAACAGCATTATTTTCCTTCTTTAAAAAAAACTACGCCGTTCATATATTATTCACTTGATCTGATTTACCGCATAATTATAAACAGACAAAACCTTGGCACAAAGGAGTGGAAATGGGAGATGAATAGAAACTTTAGGGATTAATCAGAATCTGAATTCCCAGGCTTCAAAGCCATACCGTACTGTTGTGCAAGTTTTGTTGCAAAAAATAACAGACTTATTCAAGTTTGTGTTTAATCATATTTAATTGTTTCTGATTTGCAAAATCTTGGATTGCTGACACACACTTCCCAATATTTATAGCACCAAAGGGAACATCGTATTTGGAGAGTGCAACCACTTTGGGCACTTTCTGACTTCCTCTCTGGTGGATCAGATGCTCATTAGCCTTTGAAAACGCCTCTTAGAATCATCGTAAATCTTTTCATGTCGGAGCACAGCTGCAAGGTACAGAGGATCAAAGAATCCCCTCAACAGAAATCCACACATTCTGAGCTTAGACCAACTGCCTACACAGCCCACAGAGAGACTGTGACATCACCGCAGGAGCCTACATTTCAGACATTCCGAATATAGATGTTTCACACAGATACCTAGACAATCAACATACCACGGCCGAGTACTGTTTGCTCTAAGAGGCAGAGGTGCAATCTACACAAACCACCAGCTAATGATAGCATTTACTAAAAGAGGTTTCTTCTTTTAAAATTTGTTTGGGTTTTATGAGTGTTGTGAGAAATAACCCAGAATACAGAAAATGGCAAAAGTATGCTACTAACATGAACAAAGCAAAGACCAGTGAATAACAGACCTGCTGGCTTTTATTAAAAGTCCTCGAGCAGCTCATAGTCTCTCATTTGACCCTCCTGTCAGTTCTCTACAGGACAGGTTCCTGCCAAAAATCCCATTATTGCTTACATTTCTAACAAAAGACTTACATCCTCCTAGGGAATCCCCAAAGTTGTCTGACCAGCAAAGCAGGGGCAGCAACTATTCATCATGTCATTTTCAAAATGGAAAGTGTATTAAATACAACGAATAGTAAAAGAACAGGGTGCTGCATTATAGCTTTAAGACAGTATTAGCGTTTCCATTAGACCAATTTACTCTACTTTTTCCTGTTCATTTCAGCTTGAAATGGAACAAAAATGTTTGAGTTATCACAGCAAATACCATTCTCTTAGAGCAGCTCTCTACTGCCAACACCCCCCCCCCCCCCCCAGACACACACACCAATACCTTCAGAGAACACATGATGCCACTAGAATAGGACAGAGATTCACAGTCTATACAACTGGGCAGCATCCAGGAAAGAGGCCTTAGATAATCATTGATTTTTTTTTTTTTTTCAGTTCTTAGACTTCTTGCTTCATGTTTTTTAAGGAGCTTGTTTAGATTTGTTTCAACTGAAAATAATGTAATGTATCAATGTGTTGTCTGTTTACACTGCGAAATGTACCAAGTACATTTGTAAATATCCCTTTGGCTAATTTTCCTCAGGGCTCAGTTAATTGGTGTTCATCAATACAATGAGGGAAGTACTCCCCTTTGCCAGCTTCATACAGACAATTAAGATTTGGATGGAGACTGGTGATTGCTGAGATTGTGATGAGGACAGAAAACGATGCCACCTAAAAGGTACACAGCTCATTTCACATTTTGCTTAATCTCTTTGGCCCAGATGACAATGATGCGTTGCTAAGTCACAATGTATTGCAGTTTCACCTGAATGACAAAAACACAGCTGCTTAAGGAGCTAGGTGAACTCCAAATTATTGAAAGCCTGTAAACGCTGCCCAGCAGAAGAAATGGACTCACCTCTAACCTCTTGGTGTTCACACTCAACATTTTCTAAGCACACTGTTACAAGTTCCCGTGTCAAACAGCTTGAGAATGCCCTTTAAAGTGGTTTGGGGTTTGTTTCAAATTGAAAGGGTTTAGCAGTGTTGCTGATGTATACACATTGATGAAACAAAAGGTAAACTAAAATAAACTAAGCCTTCTACAGTCCATAGTTGATATGAGCATTTAAACTATGTACTTTTGAAGGGGTATTTTCAGGTGATCCACACAAGTACAACGAGAACAGAAAATTCAAGGAAGGACAGCACCAGAGCCACCTGGTTTAGACCCATAGAGAGATATGAGGGACATAATCTTATTGTGTTTTGGACAGGACCTGACTGTGCGATGGAGCTGGGAAGTCCTGGGGTGTCTCAGTTTGAAACCGAATTCTCATCTTTACTTTGAAGCCTGTGAAAACTCTCTCTGTCCCCTCTTGTCAGGGGGAGGTAGCGTGCAGGGGAGACTCTTATCAGCACTAAACGGAAGAAAATGGACTTTCAACAGATCAAATGATTCCCTTAACGTGCTTGGAATATTCCATAGAAAACATTCAACACGAAGGAGAAAAGGGTGAGGGGAATGGGGGATTCTCATTTCACAAATCAAGCAGGAATGAAAAAACAACGTGTCAACTCATAAATTCTTTAGCCAAATAACCATTTCAGCATCCCAAACCGTCAGACCTCACCCCAGTCCCAGAAAGGGTATTGTGATTATCCCTATATGGCACTGAGGGTGTTAAGCATTCTTACTTTTTCACAAAGTGCATGCACTCCCACTCCTTGAGGAAGGAGCTTGTCAAAGGCAGTGAGGGAGAATAAATTTTCAACAGCTGGGGACGCCATTCATAAAACATTTTCAAGCTATTAGCAGCATCCGCGTTTCAGGAGGTTACAGTGGCACTAATGTTTTACAAGCATGTTTTTGTGCAGGATGATTAATGGTTTATTATGCCTCAGCAGAGTTATTAGCAATTTAGTCATTTTGGTATTGGTTTGAGCCGTTAAGACGATTTCCCCATCATTAAGTTATACAAATGTCGTAATTAACTCCTATACATATCATCTGTTCCTTAATTTGTGCATTATTCGACCAAACGAAACTAATTACCATCAGAGACCTCCATAACAGTATGGGTGAATTACCCTTGGATCTCCCATAATGGGCAGCTCTCAAATATTTTGTTATTTTTAAATAATGAACAAAAGCCTGGGTTTCACTCCATTAAACACGAGAAATATATATGAGGAAATATTGGTCTTAGATAATGTTGAGTGCTTATATTCACAGGTAGAAACATAGGTAATGAACAGTCACAAATAGCAGGATGACAGTCACATAGACCCAGGAGCTGCACCATTATGTTCTAATTGCATTGCAAATTAAGAGACATCCCAAATTCTAATGGAAACTGGTGAGTCTTGCCATTTACTTCTTTTTTTTCTATTCACAGCAGGCCCATTAGTATCCAAACCATAGACAGGGAATTACTAAAGTGGTTGCTCCTATTGAGAGCACTGATTGAATGCATCCATGAACAAAGCAGTCATCTTAGTAGCAGGTATTATATGATGAAATGAGAAATACATTTTCTCATTTCATTATATAACATATTTCGTTATATAATATATATATATATATATATATATATATATATATATATATATATATATATATATATATATATCCTTAAATATATTAAGACTATTTTTGTATGTAAAAATACAGTAATACAGTATATATTTCTGACATTCCACATTTTGTAAATTATCCTTAAAATGGTATAATACAAGGGACACAATTAGATATATTTGCACACTATCTTTTCCTATTTACTATCATATTCATTATGAACATGTTGCATGACCATGGTGCATTAACATGTTTTCCTTTTTCACAAGAGGTGTCTCTAAAAAAACGTACCCCACTGTTGTCGTGGGTCATTGACATCTGATTTCTGTTTTTGTGCCATGGGTCTTGAATGCCATGCAGACATATAATGAGGACAGATAAAATGGGCAAGGTCTGCGTGAAAAGTAAGCCTGTCAGCTGTGTGCCCTCATTGTCATTGGAACGGCGTTATCCCCAAATGAGTCCCTATTGATTATAAAAGAATCATTCTAATTTCCATTGTGACAAATTGGAGGCATGAATCAGACTTTATGGCATCAGAACATTAGCATTTGGGAACTTTCCATTATCAATAAATGCCACCGGCTATAAACAGTGTAAGATGACAAAAACATCAGCAGTTACCAAAAAAGCAGATGATCCGACGGGGTTCTTTTTCACAAAATACCTTGCATTTGGGATACATTAACCACATTTGGGATAATGCAAGCCACCTGGACAGCCAGACTGCTTTGTTTAGATTGTCATCAAGAGCTTTCTTTTTATTGAGTTTAGTTAATTTGATGGTACTATTTGATCAAGAAACTGAACAATCGGCCCAGTTAACTTTGAAGAACAGAACCAGTGTCCTACTGACACTTCCATGTAGCATACCTGTTGCAATCAAACAAGGTAATATCCTTCCTATGTATCATGCATAAAGTCCTAAATATAACAGCATAAATATCCATATTATTATTATGGTTTCAAGAAAAAAACATTCCTCTCCTCTTTTTAAGTGTAAGATTTTACTGATTAATTTGTTACTTAAACTATCTGAGTAACAAGTCTATGTAGTGCTACTGCCCTACTGTCAAGGTCACTCAGATGCCAAACACACCAACACATAGAACAAAGGAGTAGTAGCCTGAATAATCATTCATATAAAGAATCTGTACTGGGAAGCCATAGTTTCATTTTCACTTTTTTGATGCTCCTTTACAAGAATAAAGAGATCCATCCCAAATTTTCTGTGCACAAAAAGGTAATGAAAGTACCAGTAAATGCAGCAGTCCTTTGGACTCTTACCTGCCAGAATATGCTGTCTATTGTATTGCCCAGGAAGCCTTCCCTTGTTTCAGAAGACAGAAGCTTGGGACCCAGTATCGTCATGAACTCATCAAAATCCACTTGACCGTCCCCTGAAAGACAGGATTCAATTCAATTCACAGCTGAGCTCACAAATGAGAAGAGTGTATGAATAAGAAGGTGTGTGATAGTACAACTGCAACACTCCAAAAAGATAAGTAAAAAAAAAAAAGAATAATAATTTCAAATGCAAACTGACTTCAGCACCCCATAGAAATGCTCTTAATTATATAAATCTGGCACAATTTAATTCCTAAATTAATTAATCAATTACCAGACCACTAGCTATACTCTACTGTCTCAGTGGAATACATCCAGGCTTATGTTTATTAACATCGGAATTCTTTGTTTGCCCCAACCTAACCCTGTAATTGAGCATATCTTCACTTAAAGTCACTTTAGAAAATTTAAAGTCAGCTGCTGAACTAAAACTGCTGAAAAGAGCTAAGCATTTACCAGTACCAGCAATAAAACATATGGATGTATCAATGAATGTGTATATAAAACATACATACGGACAGAGATAAACATATAATGGTTTTCATGTCACCCTTTTTACCATCTCAATTTTCATCATATCAAAATAATGAATCATGAGTAAAGTGAATTGAAGTTATGTCCATGATACCTTGATATCATTAACTGTAGATGTGGACGGTGGTCGACCGATTACATGCCACGATAAATTCACTTACAACCTCTTATGAAAATTGTCTGGGACCTATAAGCTGCAAGGCAAATTCTGGCAGGTCAGCCAGAATTGTGCTCAATTTAACTTCAGGCAAAAAACCCATTAGGTTGTTATGCTGGGTATTGCTGCATTTTCTCCCTAGAATGCTTATGTATAATAAAGTTGTGTTTTCTAAATTCAAGAGGTGTGCTGACTAAACTGATTTTATGAGTCATGCTTACCAGATTATCCAGTACAGTAGCCAACTTGTATGGTGGGTTAGGTTTACTAACAGTACACTTGCGTAAGATTGGTCAAGGCTTCAGCAACGGCAATTAATGGTATCACTAAAATTTATATCATACATATTAATACCTATCAATAAACATTTTTATTGATCTCATCAGAATTTCATATGCGCATAAGCATTCATATTTCTCGGACTTATATTTCTGGGAACTTACATATTTCTACTAATTGCTCATATTCTGTCCATTATCCTTACTAAAATGCCTGAGCTAAAATTGCAGGCTTTTTTTTATTAGTGTCACAAATTAAAATCTAATACTCTCACGTAGAAACTCTCAGGGTAAGGCAGTGTCAGTAAACCAGTGTAAAAGAGCTTAATTTCATTTCTTTGAAGGCTTTACTGCAGACTGCTTCCAGCTTTCCCCTTCTGGCTTCCCTGGGGTAAAAAATGACCCATCATTGCAATATAACCTCTTAAACACACCCTGTCAGGTAGAATCTCGAGCGTGCTGGATGACTCAATCCGACTCATTAGAGCTCATTCTTCCCTCTGAAAGTGACCCCCTCGAGGACTGTGGTACAGGCACATCGAGCTACATTGATCAGCGCATGAATATGTACTCCCATGCCTCATCGACGGGGACAGCGGGCAGGGTGAACTCTCGCTACAGTGGCGGGTATGGGGAGATGGGCTTAAAACAGGGGCCGAATGAGGGCCAATCTACTACAGTCAGAACGAGTCCAGATCTCCAGATAGGACTCCCTATGCGAGGAATCTGCTATTTGTATACCTAGCAGTGTATGCAAAGTACTTAAGTTTTTTTCTTTAAGAATTTTATTTCACTGAATTTCCTCAGGTGCCCAAGTTGAGACTCGACTGGGCAGACTATACCGGGTGACTCAGAGTTATGAGAGAGCTCACAGCCCGCGCCCTGTCAGAGCTCTGATCCCTGTAGCAGGCTCACTGGAGCATTCCAGCTGACACTCAGAGCTCCCAGAGAGCTTGTGTGAATAAGCACCTCCATCAGTCTAAAGGTCAGAAATGGGGACGTCAGAGCGTAGGAGAGGTCTATCACACCGTGTTAGTTTTTTTTTTTTTTTTCCCTACAAGGCTGGTCTCATCTGAAGGTCAATACATGTACGTACCATGACGCAAGGGCCGCCATGCTATAGATAAAACACACACAGTGCACACGGCAGCACACATTATTCTTTGCATCCTGCCGTAAACTGAGCTGATTAGCACCCATGCGCGCAATGTCCACAGTCCACAGTGAAAAATTCCCTCGGCAGCTAATTATAGTTAGAAGTTTGAATTGAGAGATTAGTTTGGCAATCCGCGCTCTAGCAGCAACATTAAAACGCTAATGCTACATTAACTGCTACGTTGAGAGGATTTAAAATTAGCCCGTAAACAAAGCAAACGTGCAGGCAAAATAAATCGACCAAGGAAGGAGAAAATTCAAAGCAAAGAGAGAACACTTTCACAGTGGTGAACCTCAGTACCACTGCAGACTTCCCTAATGAGCTTCAAGCTCTGTATATATACTTCCAGTAAAAAATGTACTTCCTAGATCAATCCTGTGCAGATTCACTGACCTTTAAAATCACTGAATTGGCTCATCCGATTCTCAGAACCCTCTGCATCTGCCAATTCACATACTATAAAAATCAGTGAACTTGCACAGCTCTGATCTATAAAAATAAGCCCTTCCTTTTTAGAGAAGGCAGTTTATTATGAGTGCTGTATGGCACGTTAACTGAAAAGAGTGAGCTCTTCGGTTTTTTGGAGTAGGAATGGCTGATATAAAGCCCGCCAAAATAGTAACAATAAGCCTATGAAACCACATGTAGGCTAGAAGGTTCATATCTGATACACATAGTTGTCCGGTTACAGTACATGTTTAAGCTCAGTGGCTATGCTTAGATAAGCTCAGTTACAGTAGTTAGTGACACAGATTCATTCAATTAGGAAGTGAGCTACTTAAAAACTAGACAATTAACGCTAATTCTTCAAGGGTTTAACACAGGTAACATTTGGGAATTCAGTGTCATTTTAAGATTACATAGTTGCTTAACTTTAAACTCTTCAGTTGTTTAAATTTATATGTAGCATTCATGTGATCCAGCCATACAAGCATTCACACAAAAGCTGGCACCAAAAGAATACATTTTGCTCTTCTAATGCATAATATGATGAAAAATGATTGTATTGATTTATTGTAATATAACAATATTACAATGTTTGGCTAAAGAATGGTAAAATGGTAAAAGGCCAAAAGGCTATTTCTCCTGCCAGCTTAACCTGAATAGGTCTAAACAGTCATGACGTTATGCTTTGTACATACTTATGAACCTCTTCCAGTGTAGTGTTATGGCCATGTTTTGACCTGTGTTTGCAGGAGCATTTTCTGACATATAATGTTCAATCAACATTGTGTGAGCCGCCCAAGCAGCAGTCATGTGACCAAGCAAGTGCACCTGCCACCCAGCCCAGGGGAACTGGTGTCCATTGACTGACATGTAGCCATAGCCAAAGAAAACTGCAGTCTGTTTCAATAATAATAATTAAATTATTAAAATACAATAAATTACCACTACCCGACCTTTCAACCATGAGTTGACTGACAGGTATTCCAAGTTCCCATGGAATCGTTTGGCTCAAATAAAAGAACAGAAACAGCCAGTGACATCATAATCACAGTTTGCAATATGTGCAGATTTCCCATGTTGATGGCTGCCGTGCTGTGCTTTATAGCCTTTTGACCAAATACTCAAAGACATTCCACATATTCATTTTGGAGAGAGAGTTACTGTCTTCATTTCCTTCACAGGCATTTTCCAAATATGATAATTATTTCATATAACTCCTCTATACGCCAAAGTTAAATCAGAGAATTTCAGTCAGTTCCAGGCACCCAAAAAAAAATGCCATAGTAGTAAACCTTATAGACATCTGATTCATTGTTATTCACTGCTGATGGCTGGCCTAAAACAGTACGGGCTTCTTTTTCTTTAAACCATACATATTTACTATGGAGCTGTCTCGCAAAGGAAAATTTTCACAGAGGTGAAAAATGCATTTTCTCTCTCACTGAGAATTGCCTGTATAAAAATATTCTAGTCACACTGCTAGGGACCTGCTCAGTATCCACAGAAGATTGTTTCTAGTTTTTGGTATGTCATCACAGTGACATAAAGGGGGAATTACAAGCTAACTCCTTTCGTTTAAAACGAACCTGGGGGAGATACAAAAAAGCACTGTCCATTTCAACAATTCCATCAGCGACTGTTGAGGTGAAACCAAACCAGGGGCCGCATGAATGTTCTACTTCACGAGACAGATACAGTGCGGGCTTTACTGCTGGTTAGCAGTGAGAGGCATCTGGCCCAGTACAAGCCTGCTCTGAGAATGATGTATTTCTAATGAGGTGGCTGAACCCATTAAATGGGGGCCGGTAATTTTAATTTCAGCGCCAAGAGGTAAATGCATCGGCGGAATATTGTACATCTGATACCAGTAATATTCATCTGCCTGTACAGTCGTGTAAAGAGAACATAATATGGCAGAATGTGTATCAACTACATCAGTATATCCATAAAAGCAGAAACAAAAATGCATATAGTTGTTGTTTACGGGGTAAATTCACTTGAAATGAATGTCAAAATCCATGTTTTCAAAACTTCATCCCTGAAGCATCTTTAATTTCTGTAATTAAAATAAGAGACATCCCAACCACAAACTTTTTTATGATTAGGGTCGCTTTCGACTCACTGAGCAGGTACTAGAGAGTAAAGTCTGATTATAAACAAATGAATTGTGGGTAAATGTCATTAATGAAAACAGGCACAGTGAATTTGAATTGATTTCTAGCTGTACACCTTAGACTACAGAAGTCCTGATGGCTCTCTGTGCTGTTAGGAACAAGTGACCTTCAGCATATTGATCACATGTTCCTTCGTTCAGTGCTTGTTTCCAGCCCTCTGAAGAATAATGATTGTCCACATTTTACAGCATCTTTGCATTCCCATTACACATTGCTATTATCGCATTATTATAGCTCTATGGTATACTGTCACATACTGCTGAAAGAGACAGTGTATTAGGAATGTTAATGAGTATTTATGGAATTCAGTTGCATGCTAATGACTGTATAATTGAGTAACGCTTACTAAGTAACAATTAATATATATTTCAAAAACAGAGCTTTTTTTTCATTCCAGGCTTCACAAGATAAAATTCAGATCAATACCACAATTGTAGTAGCAAACTTCCTGACTTGATTGCTTTAAATTTTACGATTGGGGTTAAGCAGTTTATTTTTAGACGCAAGATTGACAAGGTGTGGGTAAATTGAAGTGGGACAGGTTAGATGATATTGTAGACATACGCCAATAGCTAGCATACACTGTTCATAATATGGTCCTCTCCATAATCAAACATCTGTACCAGCCAGTGGGTCAGACCTTCCTTTTCATGAAACACAGTCCCACTTTACAGTAAGTGGCCCGAATGCCTACTTAAATACAGTATAACTGCTGTTTATACATACATAGTTATACAGTATTTACAGGTGTCACAGCAATCTGTGGCTTGTGTAGTTACACACGTGAAACAATACACAGTACACAGGTATACAGAAGTACCTATGCAGGCGCAATGCAGATACACCGGTATTAGTGTATATTTAAAGTAAACTGGGACTTGAGGGACCTGTATTTTGTTCACTTGTAGTACTTTAGCTGGGCAGAGTTACTTTTTTGGCAGAGAAACTTGTTGTAAAGGACAGTGGGAGACTCTAAACTTGCTCAAGGTAGACAGAATTATCCTCTGAGAAAACAATGTTATTCTTTCAGCATTTCTGTAGTGAGTCATACTGTGGATTAGGGTGACAGGAACCTTCAACTGAGACAAAAGGGAAATAAAAATGCCTCAGAGTGATAAAGCTCCCTTTTCTGTTGTCTACCTTATTACCATTTTTCTGGTTAGCTTACAGAGCAAAAACAATACCACTAATATAATAAACCTATTTATATTTATTAGTCTGCCAGTGAAACATGCCAAGACTATTGAAATGTCTTAGAAATATCTTTTTAAAACTAGTGGAACATTCATTGTTAGAATTCACTGACAAATATGCTATGTACAAATATGCTAGCAGGATGTCTCACCTCATGAGCTAGTCAATACCATTTTACCCATCTATCCCATGATACCTTTCTATCACAGGTAGGTATCAATGATACCTTTTTATCATACCAATCTATCCATCAATGATACCTTTCAATCATGTATTGTTTTCTTGACTTAACAGGTAGCTAACTATCCACATTGTTGGGTAATCTATTACACACTTAGATCCAGTAAAATGCAGGGAAGCAAGTAATGGTGTGAACAGTAATCAACTGTGATCCAAATGATCTGTCATCTGATCTGTAATTACCTTGCTAGTTAGCTAACTCTATTACCTCTCAAAGCTGTCCAAGCAGACAGGCACTGAGGCAGGTATGGACAAAGCAGAAGCCAGTTCTGGACATACACATCCCGCCTAAAGGCCACTAATTTGTTTTGTCTTTCTACTATCTACAGTCATACCCCTTTTTGTGTTAGGAGGAAAAATATGCAACCGCTAAAATGTTGATACAAAGGAATAAAAGCAGTGATACAATGCTATAAGAATTTGCTGAAAAGTCTTTTCAAATTCAAAAAAGTGTTTCATACAAACTACTATTTCTAGTTTGTAAAGTCATGCTCTTGGTAAACAACTAATACATTAACCAAGATCAGATGAATTTTTAAGTCTATTTTGTTTGAGAGAGTGAACACAATTTTATCATTAACAAGAAATACTTGTTAATATAATACATTTTTTAAATGAAAACATAATGAACAGTTATTTACCTCCAGAGTGCACATGTGTATGTATGCGCATGTGTGTGTGTCTGTGTGGATATATGTACATGTGTACATGTGTTTGTGTCTGTGTGTATGTGTAGGCATGTGTTCATGTGTCTGTGTGTGTGAGAGACAGAGTGTATGTGTGTGTGTCTGTGTGTGTGAGAGAAAGAGAGTGTGTGTGTGAGAGAGAGAGTGCGTGTGTCTGTGTGTGTGTGTGAGAGAGAGAGAGTGTGTGTGTGTGTATGTGTGTGTGTGAGAGAGAGAGAGTGTGTGTGTGTGTGTGTGTGTGAGTGGGCAGAAGAGGAACTCACCGTCCATATCTAGTCGCTGCATAATGATGGCTAGCTCCACCTCACTAGGCATGTACCCCAGAGAGCGCATAGCCATTCCCAGCTCCTGCTTGGATATGAAGCCATTTCCATCACGGTCCAGCACCCTGAATGCTTCCCGGATTTCTGCCAAAACAAGCAAACAAGAAAGTCAGCATCCCTGTGCTCTCTCTTCCTGTCACACTCCGTCCCTCTCTGTCTCTATAGTTCACTCCAAATATCTCCACATCTCGCTGTCTCTCTATATCTCTCTGTTTGTATATCTGAATGTCAATAACCGATTAAAATCTGCACCAAAAGAAACGTTTTGGCGGATCAGGCACACAAGTGGGTAACCCCTACAAGTGCGATTGACAACTGCTTGGTGGGTCCAACCAAACGCTTTTCGCTTAGAGAGGCTCTCAAGGAGCGGCACCTAGTGTCTTTGGAGTACTTGATGGAGCCTCTATAAGGAGCATCATCCCCAGCTAACAGCTTCTATTCTCCTTTTCTGTCAACCTGCAGGCACTGATCATTCAGCGTTCAACCTCTGCAGCCGTCACTCGCTGGATAATTAGTTACTTAGACCACACAGGTGCACACACATTTGCCTTACACAGAGGACAGACAGAGAGCAGATGGAACCACATCAAGGAGGGAGACCAGATTAACTCACAGACAGGAAACTGACGCAACTCACAGAAAAGGCAGGCAGAGAGGGCAATTCCTAATAAGGTGGCACTCTGGTATCACCGTGATAGCAGTCGCGACTGTGAGGTGTGGCTGCATTCTATTTCCAAAGCAGTCACCATACATAACCACACCAGGCTGGCCACTCCACCATAACTTACAACCCTCAGCCCAGAACAACAGCAATAATTTTTGTTATTGTTTTTAATCAAAAAACAAATTAAAAGTTTTTTCTCTAAAAAGTCTTCTGCCCTAAAAATACATGGGTTGGGCTGTAACTGTTCCCGCATACAATAGGCGCTCATCAATATTCAATATTGCATACAGTATCCGACACAATATTCAGCTCATCAGTTGTTCTGTCATAAGCTTATCAAGATCTGTCCATCTTAGGGTGAAAGGAAGAGTCCCAAAATTGTATTTTATCTTCTGAGAGGAAAGCATTCAATGAGCGCAGCAGCTGAGAGTCTCTGACGGCTGTTTTTAAATCACATCACTAAGAGCTAGGATTGCATGGTAAGCTTGAGTGCTCTGCTAAATAATGGAAACCGTCCAACCTTTGTTTTTTGTGAGTGAAACAAGACTTATTATTCTTGACTGGAAATGAGCAGCACATTCAGTCATGACCCTTGCAAAACAGTGATATATATTATAATATCAAATCCAAAGTGTAAGCAGCTGTTAAATTTTTCAAGCGCTGTACATTAAAGTGCATCCCTTTCACTCCTGCCTCACAAAAGTAAGATTTACAGCAACAGTTGCCTTTCAACTCCATGTCCAAGCATCTGTCTCACAGATTTAAATTCATAGCTTATCGGTTCCCTCCCTAAGGCTCGATGTTTGGAAAACTACTTACTCGGGAAGAGTCTGCACCTCGAACAAAGCAAGGTCTGTCTGGGCACAAGGTAGACAGCTGCTGATGCATAAATCCGAAAGTGTCATAAATGACTCAAACTTGTTGCAGAGCAGATTATGGTGTCTGTCAGCTGAATGCTCATCTGCATTTGAATACTGCCCTGAGCTACCGTTCCAGCTCCTCACACAACTTATACACAATGACAACATGCTTTTGCGTCAACACCGAAAGAGACTGGTTGCCACACCTCCGTGATATACGGTATCTAGGGTTCTTACCAGTCCTAGTCCGTTGTTCTGTAATTGATGAGCCGTTCTCTCTGCTCTTCCTTCTAAAGCCAGTTTCAATTCTAGCCCATCTACCGGGGTCTTGGCAGTGTTGTGTAGTGATTAATGAGCTGGACCTGTTCTCATAAGGTTACTGGTTGAAATGCTGTTGTGGTAACACTGTTGTACCCTTGAGCTGGGTATCTAATATGAATTGCTTAAGTAAATAGCTATCCAGCCACATAAAGGGACAATATTAAAAATGTAAGATCTGTAAGCTACCCTTCATAGGGGAGTCTGTGTGTCAAGCAAATTAATTTGTTGAGTGTATGCTGAGTGCAGCTGTTGGCATTTTTATTATTCTAAGATACTCTTCTGGGCAACAATTCCTGAAAACCTATGCTAGCGTTGCCTTGTTGCAAATCACATCTTCAACAGAACATCAATTCCTCATCAGACACTCTAAAAATGGCCTCCCAAGATGTTTCATACTGACCAAATACTCAGGAAAAGCACTCCCACAGCCTGAACACCTAGCAGGGAAGTCGAAACAGACCATGGCGTGTATGCAAAGAAATTCAATCATGAGCTGCAAGAGTTAACCACAGTGCATGAAGTCTGAAATATTAGTTCACATATTATAAAACATTAAATATTTTAAGACCCAAGAGTTTAAAATGACTTAGTTAACTTTCATAACTGTTGTTTAATTAATGTTCTGCTTAAGTGTCTCTGGGTTTTGTTATTTAATTTCCAGTGAAAGAAACAGATGAGCTCTCTGCATTGGCTATTCAAAAAAAAAGAAAAAAAAAAAATATATATATATATACATACTGCAGTCAGGACTACTTTTCATACATACTATACAAATGAACATGCAAATACAGTGTATCATTTAGCTTTGTCCTTTGAATCCATCTTGGTGGAGTGGTTCCCCCTACCAAGGAGGAAATACACTGAAACCCTGCATGCCTGACCAGCAGTGGGCCAAGTGTGGAAGACAGAGTAGCTGCCACTTCCCTGCTAAGCAAAGCCAAAAAGCATGTGGAGGGTTGGATGGGGGAGGGAATCGGGGAAACTGTGCTACATTACTGCTATCTTGGTAACTTTAAGCAGACAGCCCATTGGAAGTCTGCCCTTATGTATCCATTGGAAGACTGCATGATCGGAAGTAGAGACAATCAGTGATGGTATGTGTCAGTGCGTAGTAACTGAGTTCACTTTTTGCTTCTCAGACTACCTCCATTTGTATTCCTATACTAATCACCATCACAACTAACATCACTATTAATTGGTTACTATCAATATTAATATCTATGTGGGCAATATATTTTTTTTGCTAAGAACGCCTGCAGTTCGACATCTCTCACACATTCTTCTTAATTTACATTTATTCATTTTCATTTATCCATTTGGCAGACGCTTTTATCCAAAGCGACTTACAACTGAGGCAGAGAACAAAATGAGCAAAAAGCCATATAAGGAGCTGAAGATATTAAAAGTGCTGCATGACCATGTTTCAATAGTTGGCCAGACAAGGTACAAGCTACCTGCTAGAGATACGAGTGCATTAAACCATTAGTTCAATCACCGTTGTGATTGTTGTCAGTTAATTTAACTGTCAAACCACAATGCAAGAGGATCGCAGCTTTGCAGGTCTACATTGTACCGAAAGTAGCGTTGCATATCTTTCAAATGTGCAGTCTTTTCAATGTTTTCAAAGACCATGATGCTTCTCTCCTAATCAGCATGCTGCAATGACCCCACATGATTTACCTTGCTGACAAAAGTCAAACAACACATCACTGTCCACAAAATATTGCCAGAAAAGCCACATCTACATATCAAAACATACCCACTAACCCGATCTTAATTCCTGCTCTGTTTTCCTGAGAAGACAGAAAGAAAGAGCTGTCTCCGTCGATTTATGATAACCAGTCCCCCGGGACGTGTGGGCTTTATCACACAGAGCTGCTCCGCTTCATTAATACTGCACCAGGACAACATTTTGTTCTCCTGTTAATGGGATTGTTTCAACAGAGCACAAGAACAAACACGAAAGGGGGCCGCCGCGGTAACCTCTCGCTCGACCCACTTGTAAACAACGTTCGCCGTGTCATTCCCAGCGCATCTCCGCGCGCTCTCGGCCACGGCAGAGCGGCGGGATCTGGCACGGTGCTGGAATCTCAGGAGTTCTCTGGAGTTATCGCCTTAATAATCGTTAGTGTGTGACGTGTCATTATCTCACCCTGTCATGATCGATTTTCTTTTCATCTTAGCCTTAATGAGACGTTGCTTTATCTCTTGAGCAAAAAAAATGTGACCCACTAGAGGAGTCATGCTTACATACTAATGAGTGATTCACACGACACAAGTCTCAGATCCTGTAAGTCTCAGAGAAGTGCCTCACTTCATTACCGCACAGCAGGCATGTAGACTCTATTCCGAAAAGTCATACATAATATAATATGAAATTAAAATCTAAGGGCTTTACCTTTTTATCCTATCCTATTTAATGATTTATCAAAAAATTTATCAACCAACACTCTGGCGTATGTAATTATACTCAAATTTTGTCAACTATACCAATTAAATGTGTGAAATATCTTAGAAATACAAATAATTTATATACACAGTTACTTATCTTAGAATGGATATATGTGGCAAGTTCACAATAATGTCTGACGCATAAAGTGACACATATAAGAATTCATGGTTTTCTCAATTCCGCACCTTATCTCGTGATACCTTCACTGTAAACGGGTTACAGCATTAGGGCCAGCTTAACGCTATAACCAGCTAGCAACAGCAGAGATGCAGCATTTGAAGCGCAGTGCTGGATTTCATTTAGAAACAAATTAATATGAATGAGACAGAGCCCACCAGCTGTAGGCCTGTTATGAGGCCATATGGGGCCACATACCACACTGCTTCAGTGCAGGACTCAAACCTACGATTCCATATGCAGCAACATAAAATTAAGTTTCTGTGTATCAAAAAAAAAAAAAAATGAAGTATCTATGGCACTCACTGTTCTATTTTAGCCTCTGTTTTCCTATGTCGAGGTCTAGACTGGCTATTTGAGAATAATACAATTAAGTTACTCAAGCTTAAACAATCATTCTAATTTAATTTAAATTCAATTTAAATTTGATTTAAATCAATGCCTTCTTACAGCATTTGGGACAGTTCAGAGCAGGGAAACTAATCAGCAAGTGAAAGCAGCAACATATGCTTTGCAGTACAAATGACACGTGACGCGTGACCGTGAGTGCATGCTGTTTCTATGGCCGATGTGATTTTGCCTTCACGGCACTGCAGGCAGGTACTGTAGGGGCTCATGGGAAATGAAGTTTGAATCTCCTAGCAATGTCAATTCAGGCAGAGATGCTATGCTAACTACTCCAATTCCCAAGAATACAGCTACTTCTGAATCCAATCTCCTCCTGAGGTTCTCCTGCTTCAGACCCAGTGTGTCGCTCCCCAACACACTGAATGGCAAATGCAAAATGTTGGTTCATTATTTCTACACTACACTCATTTATCATTATTAGCTTTTGTCTTTTATGGACTACTTGTGGAGTGTCTCTCATTATATCTACAGAAAAAACAGAGATCAGAAATCTAGATCTAAAGTTTATTGAAGCTTATCGTTGCAGCTCGTAAACACTACTGCAATGCTGAGGAACAAATTACTGTTGCGGCACTCTGTAACCACATCACATGGGGCCATCTGACATTTTCTCGCCACATTAATATTTGGACCTTGGAGCAGCCAATCTATTCTACCACCTTAACTCTAAGCGTGCATTTCCCCCGAGCCTGCAGTGTTGATCAGCATTCCTCGCTTAGATGCAGACATTTTGTCTAGACACCTGTGCACACCATCCCAGCCACAACTGCAGTTTGCAAGTCACCGGCAGACTGTGGTGTGAGAGTGATGTAGAACAAACAACTTCTGAGGTGCAGGGGCTGAACTTGAAAAAAGGGTATGGCATAGCGATGGTTAATCTGGTACTTTGACTTTAGGGCCAAAAAAGGCAGAGGCCAGAGCCCTTGTCCCCACTGTGCACATGCCTGGTGTGTGTGTGTGTGTGTATGTGTGTGTGTGTGTGTGTATGTGTGTGTGTGTGTGCGTGCGTGCGTGCGTGCGTGTGCATGCGTGCGTGCGTGTGTGCGTGCGAGCGTGTGCGTGCGTGCGCGTGTGTGTATGTGTGTGTTCTGCACACAGGGTGTGGTTCTGTGTAGGGGCCCATGCGGACTCATTGAGCCAGGTACTCACCCCTGAGCTCCTCCGCAGAAATGCTGGCCAGCTGGTCGCTGTCGCTCCCATCAGACAGCGAGCTGCTCAGGTAGTTCCCCTTGTACAGCAAGCCTGCCGTCACGTGGTGAAACGGCATCTTCCCCCTGAGCGGCACCAGGACGGAGAGTTAGAGAGAGACGAGGGCTGCTAGGGGCTCTGACACCATGCACACACAAGCACCTATGGGTTCGTTCACACAGAATCCCCCCCCCCTCCAGAATTCACAGACCTTTGGATTAATTTGTTATGAAAAATTTTTGGAGTCTTCTCCAAATTTCAAAGCAATTATACAGTCCAACTCAAATTGATGCATGGCAACACATTCCAAATAACACAGCAAAATTCCCTGAAAATTATTGCCTTGGATAAAAAAAAAAAATAATAAAAAAATACAGTCTTATGTATTATTTCTCTTTTGTTAGTTATATTATTCATTAAATAAACAAATAGCTCTGCATTGTAAATTACATGGAATATAATTAAATGGCTTGGTGCAGGTGTTATTCATTACATAACCAGAGTTCATTTCTGCCTTGGACCTTCTATTACCATACCCAGTGGGGATAAGGCCTTTCCCCAGCACTGCTGATATTTCCATTCTATTTGAATAGAGGAAGCAGACCCGCTAACCTTCAAAAGTTTTTTTTTGACCAATGTACAGAGGTGACTTTTGTTAGGAAAAAGCACATACTTGGTGGCTTCATAAAAAAAAATCACACTCTACCAGCTCCATATGTATGATCAGCTACAGCCACAGCGAAAAGGAGAGTCCCAAATCAGGGCTTGAAAAATCATCTCTGCACTGTCTGCTGCCTGAAAACAGTGAACAACAGCAACATATGTGCCAGCATTGTGCCTCCACGTCATACTACTATATTCACCAGTGACATAAATAGCACCAATAAAAACCAAGCAAACATTAAACAATTAAATGTAAATTTAAATAAGGGAGCAACGTCAGCAGGCTAGCCAGGGAAAGACATCCACTGACTTTTCTTTCAATATATACACAATATTGTAAGGGTAGTGGTTTTTGAACTGTGGTGAGTGAGAAATTTAAAGACCAGAGGAGATGGTTCTCAGGTCTAAATAGACTATGTTTATTGTCTCATTAAACAGTCTAAAACACTCGTAGGACAATGTTGTTCTGAGGCTAAAACAGAGAACTGTCTTAGATAAGCTAAATAGGAGTCTATTAAATTCCTGAAATTGAAATGCCGTAGCCTTGTGTTGCTTTACGATTATCTGTTCAATGCAAGACCTGTGTTGCTAGATCACCTGTGTTGCTAGATCTACATATTGTTCCCACCAGTATATTTTACGCAAATTAATATTGTACAGTGTGTCACAAAAATATAGTTTTGGATCTGGAAGGGATTAAATGGTGTCTTGCAAGCAGTTAATGTGTTAGCTAACTCATGCAAAGAGACTGCTGTGTAGATTGTTGTTGCATTAGTGGCCCCAAAGGTAGCTGAGGAGCAAAAAATGGCTCTAAGTGAGACATTTATGATGTATGTGTAGTTGCTGAGTAATGTACTTTGGGGTAAACTGTGTGCTGTTTTTATGGGTCTAGGGAAAATTATCAGGCTTTACTCCTATTTTCTCATTCTCAAAGCCAGATGCCAATCTCAATCTATAACAAGTTTTAAATCTGATTCAAGATATGTTTGCATTGACATCATTTATTTTTTGAAAAACGTCTTAAGGAAAGTGGCATCTCCGGCAATACTGTTTTAAACAAAAATTTATCAAGGTTTCTAATAATAACAATAATAAGGTTTTGGGATGAAAGACTAGCTCAAAAGCCTGGAGGCAAACACAGGAATGGTTACCTTGGTGCGTTAATTCTTCAGTAAATCTAAGCTCAAGGACATAAAATAAAAAATTCACAGAAACCGAGGGAGGAAATTCACTGCATTTTTCCTTCCTCGTCCTTATTGTACTTCTATGAGCGGCCGGTGCTTCATTTTTGATTAAGGGAAAAAAAATTAAACACGATCAAGGTACATGTTATCAAGGCAAGCCACCACTAATTGTATCGCACTGTTAGGGGAATGTTGTGGTTGATGATGGTTCGTTACCCTTCCACTCTCAAGAGCGTTCTTGGCCCTTTGGCCGTGCTCCATCTTTATATAAACCCTTTCTGTCTGTCTGGTTGGAGAGATGGGTCACCCTGGGGATTAAGGCTGCCAAGCTTATAATAAAAACATTGGATGTAAGTGCCCTTTTATTTCTACCATCTCTGCTTATGTTCTCAAGCATCCCCCCCCCAAAAAAAAAAAAAGATGAAAGCTGTGTCACTTCAATTCATACATCACACTGAGGAGTGTTTTATTGGGTCCCTTTTTAGCTTGTGATGGAGAGGTCGATACTCAGCGAGAAAACGTATGTGAAATCTATTGTGGTGATGGAGAGAAACATAAATATCTGGATTTGGGTTTTCACAGCTTTGTCCCAGAACTGACCTCACTACAGTATCTCCCTTCAGAAAATGCGCTCCGTTCTCCGCCGGTTCAGTATGGCGAACCGCTCTTAAATTGTGCCCAACAGCCCGGAGAGATGGGTCTAAGCACAGGGGCTGAGTGTGTGTGTCTGCTAGCTTTGCTTGGCCAAATCCAGTGCGTCTAGACTAATAAATATTACATTCATACTCAGGTGACAGTAAATAACCTTCAGGATCGATGTGGGCAGGACTACCTCGGTCCTCTCCCCCGTTCGGGTTTTCCTTAAGCGGATTTGGGATGCGATTCACGTTTGTTGGAAGACACGCCACTGAAAGCTCCTGTAATGGATACTATATGCGTGGCTGAGGTTACCTTGGCTGCTGAATTCATAGCAGGCCAGAGAAGCCTAGAGAGGCCATGGCAGACATTGGTGGCACTGATTCATTTGTAATGACAGTAGTGCAAAAAATGATATTCAAACTATTACATGCCTTGCTGTACACGCTGGCATCTCTGCCATTCCCTGGGAGCGTTATTTTGTGACAGCATGTACAATCTTTAGCAAATTGACCTGCATGATCGGGCTGCCTCCCACACATAAACATGCATGTATATTATGTAGATGCGGTAGATCTCCTCTAGTGCAAAAGTGAATTCGCTATTAGAGTTCAGGTGGGCTACTGCTCCTAACATCTGTTGATGAAATGAGGCTATTAAAATCTGTCTGGTTTTGGACCAGATGTAATGTAATGTAAATGCATGTAATGGACCAGATTCTCTTGCTTAAAATTAGAAAATAAGTTAAGAACATCAGCATGCAACTCCCGGCCATTTTCATATATTTTTTTGTGTTTCAGCACCTGCCATTTGCCACAAATTAGGTTTTTTTTTTTTAGTTTAATATGTCACTCTATCCTCCCTCTCTCCTACAGCAAACAAAGGAACCGTGCAGGGACAGCATGGGGTGTGAATGGGGGTGCAGGAGCATGGCGGTCTGCTTTAAGTGGCAGATGCCAGCACATCTGGTCTTGGGACGCAAACATGGTGCCACTGCTGGCATGGGCACCTTGCCCATTAAAGGTACACAAACTGGCCTTCACACGATCACCACTGTAACCGTGACTACAATGCTGGTCCTCTTCCTGTTTAACCTTGGCTACTGTTATCGCGGGAGAGGGACACTTGAAAACTCGAAACACCCCGATGGATAAAAATCGCAGGGTTCACCCAAGGTAATGGGATGCTGTTTAGAGATACACTCTGGGGTGTATTCACAGCAAAGATGATGAACAGTTCATTATGACAGAAGTGTCATAGCTGAGCTTTGTGACAGGGCTTCCATTATCCGGAAGGGCAGGGGAGCATCGTATTTTTTTTCTCTCTCTCCTTCCAGAGTCCGTGGGGACTGCCGGGGACATTTACAGCAGTGAATCTCCGCTTCAGCCACAACACGCCTTGTGAAGTACCCTGCTCAGCCATGTCCCTTCACAGCTTACAAACTACACAATCGCTACCCATAAAGGCTTATCGAGCACAGCCACACCAGCTGCTTCCTTTGTTTTTCATGAGTGTGAAATGGACACAAGTTAAATCAGCACTTTCAGATAAAGAAAATTACTTAATACTTGTCATTCACATATATTTTTTTTAAATACAGTGTAAATACAGCTCTGGGTAAATGGACGAAATCCACCGATATACTGATTAATAGTTTGCTGGCTACTGCGTACTGCCAATACTAATAATGCAGGGAGCTGTCACATCATCTACTTCAAGAAGGATAGCTGACTTGTGGGATAGGAGGGACCGGAGGGAAAACCTCCGACCTCAGCAGATTCCTGTCATTGCAATGACAAGGGTCAAAACAGAAAACAGAAGTGGACCCAGACAGACAACATTAAAGGAATAGGTCAGTAGATGAATCCACTGCAACACAACACATTAGATTTGGTTGTACATCAAGGTGTGGGAATACATTAACACTACGTGACCATTGCAGCGCCAAGGCAGAATTAATTCTACAAATACTTGATAATATTTAACCTGCCTTTGTCATTTATAACCAGGTCTTATTTTCTTTTACCTAATTATATAAAAATAAATCTGGTTTATATTTATCATACAAGAAAGACAAGTAAGTGAAGTAAGAAACACACCCAATTCTAGTCCTAGCCACTGCTGTCTTTGGAAATAAACTTTTGGAGGGCAATCTGGTGACTTTCTGTTCTGGAGAGTTGGCAACGCTGTTTAAAGATCTTAATAATACGTGTCTTGGTTCAATAACATATGTACTTCCAAAAAATACCTTACACTCTCAAGCCACCACAAGAATTAGAGACCGTTAATCAGAAACTATGTAATATGTGTTCCTTCCTGATTGTCATTGCAAATTCATTGAGTTTTGCCCACTATTTACATTGCTGTGGATTAAAGGAGAATCTTTGATTGAAAATCTTTGCTAAAATCAACAGAGCAGATAGAAAATTGATATTATTCTCGAATAGAACAGAATTGACCTGTCCTGTGAAAAATTTTCTTCAAGGTATTGGTTTTCTTCACGATGGTTGAAGTCGACCGTTTGAAGTCGGCCGTTTTTATTTTTAAAGCAATCTTGCTTTAACATTAACACAAAACATAAACATTTGGCACTGGTGCGCATTGGCTTTCTGCATGATATGCCACGGTGAACAACAGATGGTAATTTCTTAATTCAAAACCACTGAGTAGCAGAGCGACTGAAGCTATTTATCAAACACACTATGAGAAGTAATCCAACCATCAAATGGACAACCACCTCTGAAAGTGACACTGTCCCCGCACCAGCCACACAGAGGACAGAACCAAAAAACAAACATCCTTAATGGCGCAAGAAAGAATCGTTTTTTGCTACCTTTCACTTTTAATGTTTTGTCTTTGCAGATATGTTGAGCTTGTTGATTGGGTAACCTTCTGTCTGAAGAGAAATGTCAGGTCTCATTTTGAGCTCAGACCGAAAGTGGCGATGGCTCTTTTTGGCCTTTTGCCATCTCTTGCGACTGAAGTCTCAGGTGAGAGTGAAGTGCTTTCAAGTTGCAAGTACAGTCACTTCTCTTGGAAACACAGAGACATATCTGAAGGTCAGAAGAACTGAAGCACAATGTAAAATCCAAGTTTCCCCTTTTTCAAAAGCTGAAGACAAAAGACTAAATCTCGCCTACACAAATCCAATGTCATAAAGGATCCTTTGATATATTTACACTGATTGTGAGAACAGCACGCTAAGACTGCATACACAATTCTTCTGAGACTGCATTATATATACACACACACATATACATACATACACATATAATGTATATATTTATGTATTTATACATACATAAATCTAGGACTAATTTCACAACAAATAATGTAATTTTGCCAAAATACAAGGAAGAAAAAATGGATGACAGAAATCACATTCAAGAGGAAAAGGTCAAAACCAAAGTATGTTTCAAGCTGACTTCTGATGGTTAGTGCATCAGTGCTAGGTCTTCACTATTTTTATGATGCTTTGTGACCTCCTAGCACCTCATCACAGATTACAACAATTGGGACAATCCTATCTAACTACACTGCCCAAAGCAACCCTCAGGGCTCCAGGGGTCTCTAGACTCAAAGACCTGTCCAGTCTTTGAAGTTAAACACAGAAACCTTCTATCTTAGGACAGTACTGCCATATGCATCTACAAAACCCTACCTGCTAAGTTTCCGAGCAGACTGACAACAAAGAAATAGGAAACAGCACTGTTGTGCATTTCCAAAAAGCAAATCAAAACCATTTCTGAGTAAATGAGAAACCTAATAAGCTTTGGTGCCTTCTGCTGCAGATGAAATCAAATCTGTTTTTGGGAATACATAAATAACAAAGAAATGATGAGCAGTGGCATTATAATTGACTCCAAGTACAGTACTAAACTTCTGCAATTTACAGTGCCTGGATGCCAAGAGACAAAAAAGATTTCTTTACCCATGGAGGACTCCAGATTAAATCACGCCTCATGATGACTGATCATAAACGCTTTAAATATATATAACCCCCCCAAGCCACACACACACACACACACCACCACCACCACGCTCACAGATATTGACACCAAATCAAGCAAGCTGTTGGAAACACGTCATCAGTACCTCTCTATGTCAAGAAAAGGTGAGAAGAGAAAAGCAAAAAGGAGAGAAAAGTGTGGTTCCATCAGTAAAAAATGTATCCCACATCACAAGTCCATGCTTAAATGAGGTTAGACACAAGTGTCTTGCCACGAGAGACAAAAAAGCCACCTACAGTCACAACTGCCACCCTCTTGCACATGTTGTTTGCGCACGGCGTTAGAGCACTCTCCAGCATGTCTCCCCTCCTGGCGCTTACCCGTACGGATCATACTCTGAGGGATACTGCAGCATGGCCGGCTCCTTCACCGGGGTCTCCATCACCTCCTCCGGGGTACGTGGCCCCTCTCCCTCCTCTCCCTCCGATCCCTCCGCCTGGGGTGGACGGGTGACCTCCATAATCCCAGAGCTGCACCTCCCCGAGAGCAGCAAGGCTGTCCTCCCCCCTGGACGGCTCACCCTAACTGCCTCCCGGTTTTGGGACGCTCCCAAAAGAGCATCGGTGCCAGGGATCCGCAGTTAATAATTCAGCAGCGTGGAGGAGCAGGTGCTCGCCCGTGCCCATGTTCCACCACATGTGAGACTGGACTCATTAGAACGCGCCCCTAAAGACAGGACCAGCCCAGCCTCTGCAGCCCTGCATCACTCTACACTCCGGCTCAAAGCCTCTGCGCCAAGCCACGACACTCTCCAGTGATTTGTGTGAAAAGAATCACCCACACCCCCCCTACACCACCGCTCCACTCTCCTCTGGCTATAACAATTAGTCCACTTCAGCATAGCGGGGGACAGAGGAGTCTTGGCAGAAATACTGTTCAAATGCTTGCTCTTATTGCTGTGCTGTTCTTTTAAAGTGAGCACAATGTTTACGTGTTTCCTGCTCATCAGAGATAACCACAGTGAAAGGATTGATCTGCTTGTTGATCACATGAAAATATGCGTGTTTGGAAAATGACAGAAATGACAAAAACTATTACTGAATAGCAGAAAGTTAGAGACCAACATAGCTCCTCATAAATAAGGTATTATGACAGGATGCAATGACCTTTATCAAGTTATTTTAAAGTACCCAATCAGCTTTTCAAGATGTCCTTGCTGTACAGCCCAACAAACACAATTTATGTCACCCCCTAGTCAATTTCATTTATTTTAACCCACAACGAGAGAATCGACTATTAGAAAACGGATTCGGTTTTCGATGGGGAAATGGATCTACTGATCATGTCGACCCCACAGCGAAAAGGAAAACTGACAATTTATTTTA
The DNA here is from genome assembly GCF_013368585.1 of Megalops cyprinoides. Lineage (NCBI taxonomy): Eukaryota > Metazoa > Chordata > Actinopteri > Elopiformes > Megalopidae > Megalops > Megalops cyprinoides. The sequence goes on along the minus strand of NC_050585.1, from coordinate 49,051,129 downwards.
AATGCATTCATGTAATCACTGTATATTAAGTTGTTGCACTGCCACCACGCAAAACGGTAGACTGAGAAATAACCGTTATCTCTTCATTCCATAATGCGAAATTTCCTTTAAATGTTCTTAACCTTCCATCTAACCGTCGTCGCTCCATGTGCTTTCCAAGTATTGGATCTATTTCAATTACAACAGGTGAAATATCTTGGTCCGTGCCGGATAATTTAATGGCCGGGTGAGACGATTAATACCGCCACCTCCCTACTCGGGGCATGAAATATTAATGATCAACGATAAAGTGAAGTGCCGTAATTACGCATATAGTCGAATCGGCATATCGGTTTAAAACAACTTACCTGTTAAGGTAACCTTCCGAAGATATTTCAATCCGTCGCTTACGTTACACCGTGGAACCGAGAACTTGAGTCCAGTTTTTTACACGGTTGTATACAATACTGAGATTTTGGTGAGCCAGTTCTGTAAAAACAAAACGTTCATTCCCTTTCTTCGCGTTTTTGCCTATCGTTCCATCGCAGCAAAAGGTTAGACTAATCCCTTTCTCCGATGACACGTCCATGTGTACCCTGCATGTTCGATGCCCCAGTTCCAGCTAGACCCATCCAACTGGAGTCGCATTCTCCCTGCAACTCCCATCAATTTGAATTTCCCTTGTCAGTCTTCCCCATCTCCATATTCGAAGTTTAAGAGGTATTTTGGTTTACCAAAATTATCCCCCACCCTTATTATTCACTCCAGGGTTACAGACGAATTCTGCGCCTCATCATCCTCTGACAGATCGCTATTTTATGACCAGCACCTCCTGATCAAATTAACATAAAACGCAGATAAATTCAGAGCCGTTTTTTCCCAAATATCAAGCAGGTTCTGTTTTTCAATAGCTACTGGAACACATACACACATTAAATAAACTAGGTTCCTATTGTTACCAGTCCATTAATAATTCTCTCCCTGACAGAATTAACCCATACAGCTTTAGAAAGGATGCACCCGTTGCCTAGAAGCGGGGAGTCATGAGTCAACTGGCGCAGCTAGTCTGCTGTTACGTTTCTGCTCATGATCATTGCCAGGTGGGCTGAGAATCTGTGATTTCTGTGTGAGAAATTGAAGCGGAGGAGCTTGAATCAGAGCGATGACCAGACACGGATTGCTTTAAATTACCATAATTTACAGTAACAGCACTTTCATTTGACTCAAACAATGCAACTAAAATTTGGATTTTTGAGTCTCCACGGATTGGTTAGGCTTCGCCATGCAGTTGATACAATACAGTTCCTTTTTTATATACAACAGGCATCCGAGACATTGATGTATTGAGTAACAACTACACAAAATGCAACAGAACAGCACAATTTTATAGTATTATTTTTTATTCAGTTGTATGGGGAAACGACGTCTAATATGCCCTTATCTATTATTAACTTCACTTGACTAAATCCTCGAATTCCCTTCCACTTTAGAGAGCACATGGCAGCGGATCCAATCAGTCATTGTGTGACCGGTGAAATTAAGTTAATAAAAAAAGTGTTAGATTTCACAGTCATGAACGGAATAATTGCATTCCTGATTAATAACATACCATCCCGGGCGCTTACCTCTTGAGGCACTTTCTGGTAATTTGAGCCACTGCTATGCCCATAGGTTTCACTGTGATGGCCTTACTTTTGCATTTCCATAATCAGTCCTCTTATCTGTGTAATTGATGCGCAAGGCTGTATTTTCAGTCTGAAAGCACAGCGTGGATGGTCCTAGGTGTTCATTGACCTGAGATTTGATCTGCAAACAATGCCAATGTTGGTTGATCGTGTGCGTTGGCTTTTTCAACATTCTGGCATTTACAATTTGCAATTGAAGAATAAGCAAATAACATTTACAAAATTTAGCAAGGTTGTATGTAACGTCGGTTCTGGGGTAACAATCACATCCTATTCCTTGAGACTTCTGCTTCTACACAGTAGTTATTACCCATCAGGTGAGCATTTACAACGCTGCAGAACTGTTTTTGAACGGAATAGTCTCAGGATCTGCATTTGAAATTACGTATGGCTAAATGAGGTCTTAAATGAACTGCAAAGCACTAATGCACCAAATTCATAACAAAACACAAAGTGTAATAAATCATCAATTATTAATACATTTCTGAAGAAATGAGACGGGCATTAATAAGTAATGGTGCTAAGTCAACGTGACGATTTATCAACGTAAGACATTGCATACAGGCATTTTATGGATAGCCTGAGGTCTTGCCTTCATTAATAGTAAATTATGTCAGAAGCCAATAGTCATTATTCTGCTTCAGCATAGATAAACCTTCAGTTACATCTGAGCGATGCAAATCTAATATGTATTTAACTGCCATCTCAGGGGAGGAAGCCTTCCCACAGGGAACACACTGGATACTGTGATGTGCACTGGGGGAATGCAAAGCCAGCCAGCATGCATTGTGGTCAAAATGAGCATCAGAAGGCATGTGGGTGAGGAGAATCTCTCTGAGGCATGTGTGTTAATATCGTATAAAAAGTCTTTTTGTGCTGTGATCATCCTACACTTTTACATTTAAAAAAAAAAAAGGAAGTCAAGATGTTTCAGTGAAATAGTTTCTTGCCTGGTTCAGAGTGATAATGAATGATGGCTGCCATCAGGAGCCAAATGCTTATTGATCAGCTGCCTGCCGGGCTGCACTCTAAATGGATGGGCCCCAGGCCTGTTGTGGGGTTTCACCCTTGCTTTGTCTCTGACAAACAAATGCAAGGTTGTGTCTTTGTTAGGACCTGCGAAATGCGTAGAGCCTTGTTACATTAATCCCTGTGTATGCTTATCAAGTCCAATAAAACAATTTTTGAGTTAGTCTTCAGGTACATTTCAAACAAGCCAGATTTTTTGAAGCTATGGTAAGGGTGGAAGTTAAAGGGTAATTGTTTGGAGAAGGGCCAGTATTTATGTATTACAGCACTGTAAAATTCAGAATTTAGCATTTTATACACATATTAACAAGTGGCAATCTCTCAGGTAGATAATGTAGACAACGGTATATAGCACATACTGAGAAGGGCTGCCTTTCAAAAATGACCACCAATTCAATTCAAGCTCTTCGTCTTTGATGCTGAAGTCATCCCAACCATTCCGAAACCTGGAAACAGTGCCTAAAAAAATCTCTGGAGCATAGAATTTCATCAAGGCTTCTATCACCTGCCAGACTATCCGAAGACAACAGGAGTGTTTGTGGATATAAATGGATATAAATACATATAAAAGATACAAAAGTGGATATAAATACATAGTGTGTTATAAACGTATGGATAGTGGTGGACTGGGGAATGTTTGTGTTAACACCACGCCCGGGTGCGAGCGTGGATCTGTGATGGGATTAAACCAGACACAATCAACTTTGTGGCGTTGGCTTTCTCTCGCAGTTTATTCTGCGAGCAAGCCACCATCCATTTCCCTATCCCACCACTCTCGGAGCGCCCCCTACGGACCTGGATCTTCATGTCAAAACACTATGCCAATGGATTACAGTGAAATCACAGATCATAATGACAATAACGACAACTGGCAAAATTATCACAGTCTTCGCTCTTGGACGCCTTTTTAACGTGGTTTTATCAAATGGAAATTTTAGTAAATAAACCCAATAAAATGAATTTAATGAACTACTGTGTATGAATCTTCCTTGTGTTATTACCTGTATGTGTTGTGTGTGAGGCAAGAATGTCTTGTACTAGCACACCCCTCTATATTTGCATGCAGTGTTCCACATTTCCAAACAAATCCTTTGTTCTCACTTCAGTTAAGGACAGTGCACATTCACAAAAACACACACACACACACATACGCAGAGAGTGAGAGAAAGAGAGATGTCCAAATACAACAAGATCCTAGGAAAGACACTGTCAGATAGTTGACCAGATGAACTCTGGTCCAGGAAGAACTAGAAATGAATCGGTTGTCAGGATAACGTCTGAATGCAGGACCGCATGACCGCTCAGTGTCTTCCAGTATCCATTTCAAATGTTCCCCAGAATGAATATAAATTGCCATGATGTTGAACAGAGGCACACAGATTAAGAATGTCTGCAACTGAGGCTTGTTCAAAATCTTCACTTTTTTCTGCCAAAAGAAAACAACAGTGCAATGTAGTTTTGCATTGGAAAACTACATTTCAGAAAAGAAAATCACGTTGAACGGCTTTGCATTGTATTGTTCATTGAGAAATAATACTGGTTCCAAAGGTGCTAACATGCTCGCTCATTTTTTCTCATTTAGTCAATGAGAGTTGATTGAGAGCAATTTTCCCACATGGTTTTTATTACCTATTACTGCCTAGAATGAGTGGATCGTATCTGAGTGAATTATCATCAGAATGTAATCTTTTAATACTAGCCACAGTCCCAAGCACAGGCATTAATGCTTTGGCCAAGCGATGCATGGATTTGTCGCAATATATTAATTCACCTTCCCCATTTTACATAATTTAATTAGCATAAATATTATCACGCATTCTACTGGAAAGTCCAGCTTCAGAGTGTAACGTTATAACAGCCAGCTCTGGCCCCTTTCTGCTGTAAGGGTGTCTGTTTTTCACTCCTGTGTCTCACATCTTAACCGCTTAATTAAGGAAGTTAATTGGATTAAAACTCGGATCCTCTTTATCGTAATGAACCTCACCAGATTTTAATCAGCTACACCAAATCTTAATCAACTGCCCTATACAATGCATTAATTCTTTCAGGAACATTGCTTAATGGGATAAGAGGAAGTGTCTAAAGTCCTTGGAAAGAGGTGAACCATGTCTGTGGTTTAAATGTTGGTTTCATTTTTTCATATGATTACCTTTACAGGTGGATGTTTACTGGGGCAATTCAGGTGAAGATTCAACCTTGGATATTGACCTCAAAATCCCCAGAATCGGGAATCAAAACCACTGGTTGCTCAATGCTGCACGCGTCCTCTAAGATGTTGTCAGTTTGTTTTTCTTCACCCAAGGTGAGCACAGGCAGACTGTACCTGAGTGGAAGACAGTGTCAAATGAGCTGGTTACAGCCCCTCAGTGATGGAATGAGTTACTAGCCACCATTGACGTTTGACACCTCCTGCCAGTTTGATTGGACTTATCTGTGTTCAGACTCTGCTAACTCAGACGTGTCCCAAAAGTGCCCTCGTACTGAATCTGACTTCAGATTGCACCACTGCGTCAGCACTTCGCAGTGAAGACTTCTGTACTTGGGCTTGAGCGTTTTATCAGCTCCAGGGTTTGCAGTTATGAATTCAATTGTTTCCGTTGATGGTGAATTATAATACCATCCTCGCCACTTTTACTTATGTTCCAGTTGTATTACTTGCTCTTCAGCCTGCCCTTGTGCGGTCTAATTTTCTGTATGTTTCCTTTGATTAGGAATGCCTGGGCAACAAACAGATCAGATTTTTAGAAGCAAAATGGGCAGTAGTGAATACCAGAATCTCTAAAAAAAAAAAAATAAAACCTCAAAGCAGAGCTGACTTTGCTTTCCTAGAGTGCTCCCCAGGCATACTGACTCAAGGGCACCCTTCACCCATTTGTCAACACATGCCAGAGAAACACACAACCATGAATCACCTGTGGAAACAAAGAGCCCTGTGCATGTTAACAGGGGGGCAGAAATTGAGTTCTCAAACGAAGGTCCCCCCCTTTGCAGGCCGATCTTTGTTCCCATTGCTCACCTTTGTGCCGTGAACTGTGGCTAAGCATGAGATCGGGGTTGTGAGCATTGGAAAATCACTTCGCCCGTAAGTTTGCAGGTCAGACTCGCGGGTGGAACTTAATAAATCTGGAACGGACACTTTGGTCAGGAGCAAAACACTGGTGTTCTACCCCACATTCAAAAAGTGTATCCCTCTGGAGCTCCCTAACCATTTCACCACATGGCTGGGTCACAAAGGCCTTACCTTCATATTTACATTACCGGTTGATGGATGCCGTGTAACTTGTAATTCTAATTCCAAGTTTCCATTTTTGCTCTTTTCAAATTCAAGCTCATTTATGCATTGTTAAAGCTCTCACCCCTTTGTGACTGCACTCATGTGATCTGTAACCAAACATTTGGTTATTTCTTGCTAATTTGGTGTATTTATTGTGTTTTAGAGTCTGCCCTTTTCTGCTCATTCTGATCTGTCAGTACCTCCACATGCCCACTCACATACGTAACCGAATCCACAAATCAGGGATGTCGGTTTGTCTCCCATCGGGTCAATAGGATTGAATTCAGAGTGCTGATTTATGGTGGCTGAACGCCGGACGGACTGACACAAAATGAGTGAGAGTTTGGTCAGCCTGGAAGCATGTATTGGATTCGCCACAAAGGAAACCATTTGGTTGTGCATGATGGAGGGTCACTGACAGGTTATTCAGACAGGACTCAGTCCTTCCTCACGGGCAGAATCACACTAGATAAAGGGCAACAGAGGAGATGGCCCATAGATATAGACTGAGTAGAGTTAATTTCAGCAGTGCATCTCTAATTACTTTAAAGTGGCCTCTATTATAAATTTAAAAGATCATTACCCAGTATGGCCTCTCAGCTTACATACATTCAGTCTCTGGTTTCAGCTGAATGCCCAGTAAGTGGTTGCAGGATCTGTCTGATGCATTATCTACAGTACAACTGGCTTACAGGTACGTGAATATTGGGACAGCATCCAGGTTTCTGTTTCAATTTCCTCAATTTATTGCCATGATTGAAACGAAGAAGAAGAAGAACGTGATAAAATGTTTACACATTTTACTGTTTTTTTTTTTAATCATTTCGTTTCAGTTCGCCTTATTTACAAGCTATGCCTACAGCCCAAGGGCAGGCAATGTTGTGATCTCTAACACACTAAAATCTAAAAGTCATTAAGGTAAGAAATAGCTATTTGGGTTATTTGCCTGGAATTCCTCAGTACATTAGTCAATCCAATCTGCCGCATGTGTGGCTTAAGAACCACTGTCTTGTCCTCTGCACGTCCAGCTTCAATAAGAGCAAGGGCAGGTAATAAACACCATGCCATGGGTCTGCTACATTTACATTTACATTACATTTACATTTATTCATTCAGCAGATGCTTTTATCCAAAGTGACTTACAAGTGAGGCAGAGTACAACAAAAGCCAAACAAGGAGTCACAATAATAGAAGTGCTGAATGGCTGTTGGCCAGAACAGGGTACAAGGTAGCTGGTAGAGCAATTAAACCATTAATTTTTGTTTAAGGAAAACAGTTTAGGACATAAGAAATTGCTTTAGGTGGTAATGATTCAGGTGATCACGTGATCACAGAAGAGCTGTGTCTTCAGACAGGAGTGAGGGACTCGTTTGAATGGATGAAGTGTGGATGGGCATATTGGGGGGACAACGGCAGAGAAGGTTGTGGATAGCGAGATTGGTAACTTATATTACCAATGATAAGTCCATGGTTAGTGTTCAGCTAAAAATCAGTGTGCCAGTAATGGTACTGGGGGCAAGAAAAAGGGCTGTCCTAAACTGAACGTGTCTCTCCCCCGTGCACACAGGCACTCAGCAAACTGAATACTTCATCCAGACATATTTGGTTTTACACAAGAGAACGAAGCTCTCTGGAATGCAGCGTGTACCCACTGAGGTGGACGGCAGACTGGCAGCGCAAAACAGAATGTTGTAGGAGCTCTGACTCATTTCTCGGATTCGCAGGAATAACTGAAAAACGAACGGACGAGCGCGGCGAGCAGAGGCACGCTGATGCAAAGCCATGACGTGCGGGGAATGGAAACGCTCAGAAACAGTCACCGCTTTGACCAAAGAGACAAGTCACACAGACAAATCGGAGGAGACGAGACACGGTTGAGGAAGTGAAGGAGAGGAAAGAAGCACTCCCACCTCAGAAACCCTTTGGGCACAAATAGTCCAAATTTAGGCTCAACAGTGACACTCAAGGAATACCGTCACACAAGCATGTGTGTGTGTGGTGTGTGACCAGAACACATAATAAATTTAAAATTTTGCTAAACTCTGTATTAAGATCACATTCATTTCAACATTCGTAATTACTACGCAGTGCCTGTACCCATTCTCCACCACTTGCAAAGAGGAAATCAGATGGCACTTTTTGCCTCATTTACCCAGAATGCACTGCATGACTGATCATGTCTCTTCTGTCAGTTAACATGTATGGTTACATGTAATAATCTCCTAAACTGGATATAAATTAAATTCAACACAATAAAACACAAACCAGTTCAGAACACAAAATGACAGATAATATTTATCGCTTGTATATTTGTGGGATAATTTTAAGAATAAAGCAATAAGCAGAATAAGCGACAACAAAACTGGACTGATGACATTGGTCCAGAAATCACAAAAGGGTTTCACGGTAGCCAATGTTCCTAATTACTAAAACAAAAGGCTTTTCAAAGTACAATAGCCAAAGTAATGCACCACTGGATATTTCAAATGCATTAAATATGAAACATCCAGTGGTCAGCCGTTAATAGAGCAGAAATTATACAGCTGAATGCCGTTTGTCTGGGATATGCTATCAACAGATCCATCACTATGAAGGTTTTTGATGTTCAGGATTAAAGTCAGATTATCATAGATATGCTAATAAGAACAGTATTTTTGATGGTGAAGGTGTATTAGCAGCATTCCTGCCCTAATATTTGATCTGGAGAGTGAATATCATGATAATATTCCTTTCTAACTGGAGAACCAATGTACAGTACCAGTCAAAAGTTTGGACTCACCTGATTAAGATAATGGGAAAAATGTGTTCAAAGATTTTGATCTAAAGACTTATGCTTAAATGCTTGAAATTTGATTGTTAGAAAAATCTAAATAATGAAGTTGATGCCTATAATTTTTTTTCTAATTCTAATTCATTCTAATTTTTTTCTAATATTCTAAAATGTGGGGAAAAGTATAAATAAAGAAAGAAAAGAAAGAAAGAAAAACTTTTGAGTGATACTGTAGGTTGTTTGCCTTTACCCAGGGAATGATTTTCTAGTTTTTTCCACCAATTGGCCCAGGTTATCTGGTTTGATTCCCTCTGAAAAATGCACTATGCTATATGTACAGCGCTTTGTGACAATATTGATTGTAAAAATGCGCTATAACAAATAATATTTGATTGATTGATTAATAATTAATAATTTTGGCTAAACAGTGTGCTACATAAAGATGATAAAAAGCTTTTTGGCTGGTGTTTCTATGGTTTTGGGAGAATTTTGGGGGTACTTGCAGGAGAATAACCAGAGAATGGGATGAATGCATTTATCCAGGCAGTCACTGAATTCAGACCAAACACTCCAACAACTCTTGCTTCTTCATTCTCATGAAGAATTGTGTGAAACAAAGTCACCCTGCTGATAACAAGCTTTTGAGATTAGGATGTAAAGTAAGGCTCTTCAGTTTCAACTTTTTCATGAGGAGCAGGAACATTTTTTGAATGTTTTAGGTAGACCAAACATTTTTCACTTCAAATGACATACAAATAAATAGTATTTATGTGTACAAACAACACAGATAGCCTATTAAAATGCACAGCTATTAATTATGATGTCCAGAATAAGCACCATCATTACCTTCATTTGTGTCTCCTGTGGTGAATTTAGAACAGGTAAGCGCTGTTAAACAAATAAAATAATAAAATAAAAAAGACTTTTTTCTGGTCCACAAACAATAACTGGTAACTAAATTAATAAGAATATCTGTGGATCTATTAACAAAAAAATGGTGACTCTGTTTTTTTTATTGGTAGCAGTACCTAAATGGATATGTAAATATAGTAACATTGTGCTGGGATCCAAAGTAGTTGCAACTTTTGGTGCACATCAATAATTAATTTGTTTGTCTCCTAATGATCAAAGGACCATCATGGAGTCCACTATAGTCCCCATGCAGCTGCTGACTTGGTAACCGAATAGCCCCAGTGTGAAGCACTGAAATCTGTTGCAACAGTTTGTGGGTAAGAGGGAGAGGCAGCCGCGCAGCCGGACAGTGATGGACAGTCCATCAACCCCTTGTGAGGAGTGAGGAGCGCGTCTTCATTGCTCTGGGTGCCCTGAAGTGGACAGCTGGGGTGAGGAGCTGTACGGCAGCAGGGCTGCCTCCAGCACCATTTATTAGAGAAGACGGCCATATGGCGTATTCAAGGGGAGAATTACCATTAAGAAGCAGAGCCAATCAGAAATTGCTATCATGGGCTGATATCCTTTGTAGGGCCAGGTGGAAATTTAGATGAACAGGTGTGTATGACAGGTAGATCTAGAGCAGGCCCGTCCATTTAACTCTACACTACAACTCTCTGTTTGGTTCACGTGTGTCAACACTCAGCTCATGCATACATTCACAAAATCTCTTTTTAAAATCATGGGAATCTCCTCAAACAGTTTCACAAACTTGACAATGAGCCATTTGAGCCACACCTGAGTTAGGAGCCAAGCCTGACCAGTTTCTGCTATTACAATAGTAAATGGGTCATTATTTATTGTTGTTACACTTAGGGATTTGTGTTATAATTGGGTAGGATGGCACTAAATTGCCTTTCGGAGAGTTCTGCTTTCCCTGTTTATTTTCTATTGTACTCCACATAATGATTTCTATTGATCTGTAAGTCGTCCCAGTTAATGGCATTTGAGGAATAAGCACTGTAAACAAATAAATAAATAAATAATTTTTGCCATCTCAATCATGATGTTGATGTCATGGTTGAATGGTGAAACGGGACTTGTTTTTTCTGCATCATGAAAACGTGCTTGCATCACCACCCACGTCCCACCCAGAAACTCCTTGAGTGGTTGCACAGCGGCAAAATAGTAACCTTTGAAGCAAACATTAAGTGCTGTAGTTTCTGTATGTTTTCATATAGCAGTGCTGCTGGAGATTAGAAACAAGTAATATCTCACAGTCAGGCTCCAGGGCCTTTGGATGGGGGTAGATAAAATGACATGCCGCTGTGAATGTGAATAGAGGTCCCTGCCGCCTTCGGCAGCAAATCCGAGACAATGTGGAACGGTCTCTGCCACCACAGTGAGCTTAGCTGTGTATATGAGAATGTGCAAAGAGCATGGAGAACCAGCTTTGGTTACTACTGTGCTATCTTGCAGTATTGTATCAATCAGAATCTTTCTTTCTTTCTTTCAATCTTTCCTTCTCTCCGTTCTTTTTTGTTTCTGTCTTGCTTTTCTCTCTCATTTTCCATTCCCTTCTCATGACCGCAGGCAAGCAGACTATTTTCAGGAAATTTCAGGGCTGCCAGCATCTCTAGTACGCCTCCAACCGGGCAGACAGTTGCTCACGACAACATCCGACTGGGCTTCAAAACACAGGGCATCTGTGCCCCATTTGCAGACGGTCCAGCCTCCAGCGTTGCCCAGCAAAGCTCCAGTAGATGACCAGTCTTTAAGCGGGTCAGAGGATGCCGGGGGGCCTGACTCAGCTCATTGTCACCTGGTAGAGAGGCTCACTTCCAGGGATCCATTAGGCTTTCGTGCTTGGTCCCTCCCATCCCCCCTCATCCTGCCATTCACACAAAAGGCACAAAAAAATCAATGCGTTAAAACTAACCAAACAAGCTAGACACTATTAACACAAGTGCATTGAAGAGGGCCTTCGCCCAGTCCTCATCCCACATTCTGTCAGGTCTAATTGTAACGGATTATCTGTGATTCATCCTCATTCACTCTGACACATTGGAGGTAATCAGACTTTTCAGTTCCTCATAACATTAAAATGCAAATCCCTAGCCAAAAGAAAAAAAAAAAACATTAATATACTCTACCTAATGCTGGGTTTGCGGTTGTTCAGGTTAACTGACTCCTTAATTAACAGGGGAATTGTCATCAATGTTTCTCAAGCTGTCTTACAGCATCGTTACATACATGAAGGAATCCCTGCAGGTTTCGGTGATGACCAGGTTTTTCTTGGTGTGGAGAGCCTTAATACCTTCATACGCGATTAACTCTGGAAACCATGGAACTCGGGACTTCAAGAAAAAAACAGAATAGCATTGATGCTCTGGTTCGTAGTGACATGGAGGTTCAAACCTCTTACATTCCACTACCAAAATCAATGCGGATGAGCTTCAACAGGTTCATATCTAGCAAATAAAACAATTTCAAATTGTAATAATCTTTGGGCACAACGTCTGTCAGCTGTCACTAGATACAGGGCGCCGTACAGCACACGGTGAAAAACCCTCATGAATGAAAAGGGTATTGCATTGTTTCTTTACTATTAAATTATGGCTTTACCGTGCTGTGACACACTTGTTTGTAAAATGTGTTTGTGATAGAACGGTAATAAAAACTGCTGGAGAGAGAGAAAGCTCTTTTTCTTCCGCTGTATAAAACCAGTTCACGCATTTCGGGAGGAAACTCATAAAGATGGTTCTCAGTTATGAATAAAATACAGGAATTAAAATGAAATATTACATGTAGGCCGGGCTAAGCTAGTTTTGCATCCCAAGTGCAACGCATATCCCGGTGCTTTGTATTGATGTATTCCTGTCATTTTAAGGCTTCTTCTCTTTGTCAATAGGTGCTCCAAATTTGACACTTCTTGTTCCAAAATGTGCTTGTGTGACAAATTTCTTCACATTTTGGAAGCACTGCCTTCCCTTTCAAACCTATCCCTGTCTTTGGTTTCTCTTGATTAAATGGAGCGTAATGCTCCCCGTTGAAAAAGAATACCAGTTCCACCTCCAGCAGTGTATTGATTTATTTACAGGGGTCTCTCTGTATTCAAATAAGATGAATATTTCAGGTAGTCGGAGCGTCTTTGTCATCCCAGTGGGCAATGTTATACTGCAGAGACACACATAAATCAGAAACACCAACCCAATACACTATAACAGATACAGAGGAATGGCATACATACTCTATATGCTATACTTACAACCACCTTTTGAATTCAAAATACACGCACACTCAAACATTCCCTCTTACAATATAACAAGCTCTAACGATCCCCATCCAGAGATCCACAATGATGGACAGAGACACTTTAAATCGACGACAGCACAGACCATTGAAATGTTCCCATCAGACACAGTCTAACGGTTGAGTACCAGACAAATAGCCGTAATATCTGCTGAGAAACAGGTTTGCTGCCGGGATGCACGTCGAATAAACAAACGCGCAAAAATCTCTCCTGTTTCCTTAAGCACAGTGCACACTGCTGGAGACTGAGCATTTGTGCTGACTAACTCACTTTAGGCATCGTTAGGTTGTAGTATAACATGAGGGAACAAGTGGCAAGCAAACCAGACTGCTCAGAGTTTCCTCAGCATCCATGAAGACCGCACAAAACCTTTTAAAGTTATTATTACTTAAACTTTGCTGAATACAGTTAGCACTGCTATGAAAAAAAATGATATATGTCAGTATATTCTGAAATATATAAATAATAAAATATGTCACTGATTGACACTTTCATAAATACAGTTTCATGCAGATAATGTAAAATTTAATTTCACAGCATATTTTACCACTTTTAGATTACCATAGGATTAAATGTATTGCACAGTATGACTGGAATGTAGTCATAGTCCGATAAACATAGCAATTCCCACAGACTTCCCGGAGTTAGGCCAGAAATATGAACCTCCTTTAGAACAATTCGTGAAACTAATTCACTGAAATACCATAACACTCAACCTTCCTGAAAGGAGAAACTGCCAATGTACCAGTACATTTATTTTTACATCATTTGGCAGATGCTCTTATCAAGAGTGGCTTACCTAAAACAAGTACAAAGGGCAACTACAAAGTTGCATAAAAGGCAGTAAATACAAGACGCAACTCGCTTCAGCTGAACACACGTCTGTCCCTTACACAGCGCAGTGACAATGAGTGCAACACAGCACACGCTACAGTAAGACTACACAAATACGTGGAAGGTAAGTTGTGTTTGGGTAGAGGGGCCGAGAGTCTTTTGTCTCAGTCAGAATATGGCTAGCGCAAGAGCTCCACCGTCCTCGCTGCGTTGGGAAGCTCAGTCCTCCATGTTAATGCCAGAACAGACAAGAGGACTTGATCGAGACATGTGGCTATGAAGGGGATGGACAGCCAGGTGTCCTGAGAATGAAGTGATCAATTGGAAAAAAAGAACCATTCCGTTTGCCATCTGTCAGGCTAACACCAGCATTTTGAAATATATGCGAGCCATTGCTGGTAGCCAGTGGGAGATTAGAAGGGATCGAGATGTGGGAGCATTTGGGAAAATGGTAAACCAGCTGAGTAGCAGCACTCCGGGTGAGCTCTGTGTGTCACACGCACAGGGGAGACAAGCATGGCATGCGTTTCGGTAGTCCATAGGGGAGAAGACCAGGACCACTGCCGCACCTGTGAGAATAAGTCAGACATCACCATTTAACAGGTCTACTCGAGAGGATTTCACCACTGTATTTCAGCACACACACTTTTAGTATTCACTCTCGCACTTTCGCGAATATTGATTTATTTGATTTCAGCAAGATTTCATGCCTGGAGGTTAATGGAACTGTTTTGAACTCACAGGAGCACGGAGGTAGCAGTTGATCATTTATTATTCATTAAATATTCACTGAGGGAAAAAGAAACAACATATCATATGTAAATATCGGAACTGGAGACCTCTAAGTGCACGCCGGTTTAAAACAGGTCCATGTCCTGAACGACACATAAGAATAACTCACAGTGATACACAAGCATGAAATATTAGGCATATCGTGAACTCTGTTGTGAAGGATGACTTAAATACAAGAGCGAATTGTTTTTCCCCATGGTAGCCCACTTTCAGCTCGAGGCAAACCAAAGACATTGGGAGAGTCTTTCCATAAGTCCTGAAAGATCGATAAAAAAGTAATCATTTTGGCCACGGGACTGTGTTAGGCTTCTAAGCATGAGAAAGGGCATTATTGGTTTTCCTGCAGTCTGACATTATTTCCTCATTTGTGTTAAAGGGGGGGGGGGGGGGGGGGGAATCAGTCACATTAGAACCAGCAATTACAGGGATTGATAGCGAAACGCTGTGCCCCTCCGGCGCATTGTGTTGCTCCTGTAGCAGAGAGGGAAGGAGCGTGAAGCCCTTTTACACCTGGCACCACTCTGCCTAATAGCGGGCCGTCACAGCTGATCGCCTTCCGGAGCTGATCGGCAGCTGAATTAATGGGAAAGCCTCCTCGGCTACAAGGCACGCCGGTCGACGATGCTTTGGGTGGCTGACGGCTGGACGGAGAGGCTGCTCACGAGGATTGACAGACGTCCTGTTCTCCTCTGTCCCCCACTATGATTCCCTCCCGGTCGCCATGGCAGCTTCCCCTGAGAAACACCAAGGGGTTCTGATCAAGGACTGACATGACTCTGATAACACTTATGTGGGAGGGCAGCCAATTAGACCCCCCCAGGTTTTGTTTCTCGTCCTGTGTGTCATCACCCTTATCACAGTCTTTCTAGCCTCCTTTGGCCTGGCAGTCAACCCAGCCAAACCAGGTCAGCGGTAACATGAGGGGTGTAGGTTTGGCCTCGCTCAGGTACACCTGGGGTAGGTGGAAACAGGCGTGAGGGAAGTGTGAAATGCAACAGAGGCCAGGAAGGGTGAAAACTGGTGAAGAGATATTGCCATCGTCATCCGTGCTCCATCATAATTCACAAATGTATGCAGCAGAGATGATGAATGCAGTATCTTCCAAACCTGAGTTGAAGTAGAATTGGACAAGTTATATATGATAGATGCTCCGCACATAGAGAATATCAAGCTCGAATATGGTGCGCTGGATATGAGCGGAGACAGTTTACCTGACAACTAACAATATCTAGGAGGACGGCTCAGTGGTCCTTCACAATGAAAAAAAACATAAGCTACAGCGGTACAAATGCAATATTATTTGAAATATCAGTCCTTGGTGTACCTTCGTTTATAGTATCAGCCTTATAAAAAGCAAATGAGTAAACAGGGAGGGGAAAAAAAGGCAATTTTGTCGTTTCGAGTGACTGTACATTTGGGTTAATTGTGATCTCACTGGAGGTTTGGCACTGATGGCTAGTTTAATTTCAGGGCAGTATGAACACACACTGGGGAGCGATGCTGACAGCACAGCCGACAATCCTTAATGTGCGCATTAGCCTGCTGGAGGCCCATCAGAGCGAGCACACCCTCCACTGAGCTCCTACCTACCTAAGCACGTGAACACACAGTGTCTCTCTCTCTCTCTCTCCCTCTGTAAATCTCTCTCTCTGTCCCTCTCACTCTCTCCCTCTCTCTCTTTCACCATTTCTCGCTCCCTCTATCTGCTTCTCTCTCTCTCCCTCTCTCTCTTTCTCCATCTCTCGCTCCCTCTCTCTCTCTCTCTCTCTGTCTCTCTCTCCCCTGCTTCTCTCCCCTCCCAACTGAACTGAATTGCTTCACTCACATTCATTACAGCTGAAAAGTCAACAATTGCATAACGCGCATTATGCCTAAGTGATGATCAATAGGAACAACAATGTACATTTGTTGCGGGTACGTGAGAAAAATAAATTCGACTGTCACAACCCCATCCCCCCCCCCCGCCCCCCCCGGCACATACACACAGCTGGATCAGATCCTGGAATCCCCCCCCCCCCCCCAAACGACCTGAGCGAATCAAAACGAACACAACCAAACAAACAAATAGCCAAACAAACAAACAGACAGTGGGCGCGCGGAGTTCCTGTCAGCGATAGATTACACACGTGGAGATAAGGCGCCAACAGCAGACGCCACGTGTAGGCCGAAAGGATGCCTCGTTAAACACTTGCTGATTTCAGACCTTTGAGTCACGGGTGCATTTTACCCCTTAGCATTCAGGCGTAGCATTCGCGACAGGGGGAGACGGTAGGAGACAGTGTGCAAATTGTAATGTAATGCGAAACACGTCTCGGAATACGCGAAGAAAAAACATATCTCGGATACGCCTAATTTCATTGTTGAACATTTATAAACACACAGTTGTTTTTTTTTTTTTTATTGTGCAAGAGTGTTTTATACGGACGCTCCTCTACTCTGTGCAGGGAAACCACACTGGCGGCGCTCCCAGATCCCTTGCCACTTTGTCACCACTGAGCGAGGAAGCAAACTGTTCCAGCCTTTCACCACAGCAACAAGAAGCATATCTTTAAACCGCAGAAGAGAACAGCCTGTGACTGTCAAGACCCAGTAGCCTGGGCTGGTGGTTAGAGACCACATGTAATCAGAAGTTTGTATGTTCCACCTTGCTGGGACAACGCTACTGTATCCTTAAGGAGGTTCTCAACCTCAGCCGCCTCAATAAATACTGAGCTTAATAAATTCAATTAAATTTTTTAAAATTGAATTTAAAAAACCCTTAGCTGCCCTTAAAGGAATAAGGCCATATTCTTGAGAAGGGCTGCCTCGGTCAGCTGCCGGTGACAGAAAGCACCCTCTGCAGATGTCCTTAAGTTTGGTATTGTTGAAAACTTCCTTGGCTTCCATGGCTTTCATGCTGTTTCTGTCCTCCACAAATAAATAACCACAGTGCCGCTCCCTGGGGTCTTTTTCACCCCCTATTCCATGCAGCCTTTAGGAGAGCTCCCAGGGAGCAGCCTATTTAGAAGTGCTATTCCTCACATTCCATCCCCCATCTTTGAAGGTGCCGCTCCGCTCTCTTTTTTTTTCCACACAGGCAGCAGAGGCTTGTCACTGAGGGGGACATTTTGCGTCTCTGTGACTGAGAGGAGTAGCCTTTAGCGTGTGGTCTCCTGTGACAAAGTGATTCCTTGTGCGGCGTGTTTTTTTTTTTTTTTTTGCATCGCGTTTAAAAACACAAAAGCTCAGGGGTCACACAGGACGGGAGAGATGCTAAATAAATGAACACCAGTCGGGCACATCTCCCCCACCCCTGACACATGACTATTTTAATCCAGTGAAGGGACTCGGCCGGCGTTATGCAATTTTCACCGGCTGTATGTTACGCATTAAGGCTGCCAAACACACCAGCAGGCTTGACTGTCAATGCGCGCTTTGAGCGAAACTGGTGACCTCTGCTGTCATCCGCTGAGAAATGAAAACCCATAAACACATTTCATCTCAGAAGAGGACGTCTGGTGCCGTTGATGAAAAGGAACGAATTTTCGAACTTGGCCGTGGCACACGCAGCATGAGGGGAATCTACAATCACGAGCTCCCGCACCGCAGTCACAAGATCCCGGCTTAACGCTAACAGCTTTACAAACGACTCCGAGAAGACTGGAATAACGGCTGCAAATCATGTGTATTGAACTTTTGATCGTTTTCATCTTTTTTTTTTAAAGGCCACCCTGCATTCTTCTGTCATTTTCTCCGTAGTCTTCATGGTGGAATAGTCAGACAGCATGAAACTGGTATTACTCAAATGTGTCAATCTTTTTTCCCACTGCTGTCACTCAAATGTGTCAATCCTGCTTCGGTCTAATAGCATTAAACTGGTATTACTCAAATGTGTAACGCTTGTTTTTTTTCTGAAATGATATCGAAGCTATATTACTGAATTAGTGTCAAATTCATCTTACTAAAACAGAACTAAAACTCTCAGATAGAAAACCAGTAGTTTTACCCAAACAGAGCCAAATCTATTTTTTAACAGGAAAGGATCACATATGGAATGAGTCACCCTGAGCCTCAGGTTGCCATTAAATAGGCATTTTCAAATATGAAACCAACCCCTTCCCGTAGGCTACTACTTATTCTGTACACTGCACTAGATAAGCAGCAGTCTGTCAAAAGAAGCTCAGCAGATACCCCCTACTACTATGGGCTGCACAGTAGTATTATTATCATTACAGATTACAACAGAAACCTCTGTCCAAGGTCACCTATACAGTATTGCAAAAGAAACACAGAATGCAACCAGCAGGTTAGAAATTGCAGTATAACCAAAAGTGTTACATGCAACTACCTAAAAGGGCAATACAGAGCTTTAGAAATCATTTTTCAACACAGCACACCTGTCACTGTCTATTTTCTGCAATAAAATTCATTATTTACGAACAATGTGACTTTAGGATGTGATTAAGGTTAGAGTAACACATTTGACACTCGTAATTCTTTGAATTACATTTGACAATGTAATTCTTCACTTTTCAAAAATTTAACAATTAAGCATATGGATCAATAGGAACATATATAACTACGCATATGTAAACAAAAAGAATGAAACAAGGGAGACAAAAAAAACAGAAAGAGAGATAATGAATAGGAAACACATTAAAAGATTTTGTGTGCAAATAGGAGCGAAATGAAGGGAAAATGAGACATCTGGATTTGAGTTTTTGAGGGTGGGCCGCATCATAAACAAGGTACATTCTTTGCCACAAGGAACTCTAATCATTCTTTGAAGTGATTAATTTGGCAGTCTTCAGGGAACTATGACATAATTAATCATAATTTATAAATGACTGAAGCAGATTTGGTCCTGCCACATTACATTACAGCAGCAGCCGAGAAGGCAGGATGTATGAGACAGAGTCAAATAAGGGCTTATTTTCTGCACAGGCTTTGTTGTAGAACAGGGTCAGCTGAAAATAATAGCATTAGGAAAAATAATGAGACATTGCAGAGACTTTAAAATAAGTGTGTTGGAGCATACCATCCTCTGGCCTGTGATAGGATGATGCAGTCTGAATGCAACTGATCCTGAATAGCACAATATCAATGGTATTGAAATGGACATGTATTAAATGGATTAAATGTAAGACTAGTCATATACTATTAATCACCAAAACAGTCAAAAAGAACACAGTTGAAAATAGTGCTCACATAAGCAATAACCTGCAGGCAAAAAAAGAATGAAAATGATTGACTATCCATGATGAGGAGGATATAATAATGAGGACACAAATAACTACTGAAAGCACTGGTGAAAAAGAGTGGAGATGGACACTTGCATTTATAAAAGGCTTTAAGCCAATAAGCTCTCCGCAAAAGAGATGATCGTTTAGATTTCAGATGTGCTATATGTGCTGTATCTGCATCTGAGGTGGAAACTGGCCCTGTGCTAGGCACACCGAGGGAGGGTGAGTGGGATGTGTTGGACAGAGAAGGAGGTTGGAGGTGGTGTGCTAGCGTGCAGTGTGGAGGGGACAGTGCATGCTACCTTTCAGTGAAATGGATGTTGCCATGCTTTGAGTATTGGGTTCAGGATTTAAATTTAAAGAAGAAGGGGAAATTTGGTGCGTTATGTTACAGTGTGAAGGTGTATGCATTATCTTCTGTGTCTGGGGCTGTGTAAGCGATCATGCCACACTGTGGGGAACAGTGGATGTTATTTTACAGTGTGTAGGGAGAAATTGTGTTGGCTTGCTTCCATCAACCATATTGAGCTTTGATTGGACGGTGATCACGTTCGACAAGCGATGGCCAGAATGTGGTTACACTGCGTCTGGCAGAAGCAGTTGTGCTTACGAACAGCCCTCAGGAAGTAGCCTGGCACAATGTCAAGTAAATGTCAAGTGCGATCTAATGCAACCCAAGTCCATCCAAAAAGATAGACTGCACTTCCAGTGCATTATCTTGAGGTGCAGTTGGATCCGGAATGACATCAGATGGATGGAGCTCTCTGCCCATACAATCAAGAGTGCAGTGACCCTCTCATTCTCCTATTTGTGTCTGTCAAGCTAAACATGTTTGCATTGATGTTCACTTCAAATCCTGATACCAAAAGGGAAGTTCTTCTTCAGGGAAATTGCATTATTTACGTGTTGTTTTGCCACTTTCTCCTTCATCAGGTAACAGGCTTCATAACCGTTTTTACTTCCTCTAAATAGAGTGTAATTACACCCCAGCAACATTGAGTACCAGGTAGCCAAATGTACCTGGAGCTGAACCCAAACTTAACTACAGCCGGCCATAAGTGGAACCAGCCTTAATAGGACGGATACATTTAAATGCACCTAACCTCGGGTTCATGGAAATTACTGTGGTTGCTTCAATTACTTCGCGTTTCAGTCGAGAGAGAGACAGTGTATACTACCTTGTAGTGGGGAGGATGTGTTTTACAACAAAAGGGAGACAGACAATGTCTTAATTTGCAACAGTCTATTAAGATGGAGTTGGAGCATTCTTGATCACAGGCAATCTTGTAGTTTGGTAGCAAATTGCTCGTTTACCCATACAGCTCAAAGTGCCAAGCCACATTGGACTCAGTTCTCTGCACAGTAGATCATTCAGCAGGGGAAACTCAGGGAGACAGAATGACGATCAACAGTGATTCAATCAGCCCTGAAAATGGCTCCATCCCCAGTGAAAAATTAGCCCAAAGAGGATGCGTGCAGACACACATACACACACGCGCGCACACACACACACACATAAACACACACATGCACGCACGCACACATGCGTGTGACCGTCAATGCACACACTCCTGCCAATCTACCCCAGCTGCTCTGGTGTGCGATGGGCAGGCGGCCACATGAGTCACAGCAGAGCTGGCGGGGAGCGGGAGAAGCAGATAGCCCACTCCAGCATCCAGACATACAACACATGAGTGGCATCATCTCACGCATCACAGACATAACCATGAACAGGATCCAGTTTCTGAAACACAGTGTCCCAGCACATAAATGGTGCAGTCTATAGGCATGCTAAACCACAGGCTGGCAAACCCAGTTATGCACACCATTACAACGATCACCTAATACTAGTACGTATGATTGTAATTGTACAGGCTGGCCCACCCAAGTACGCGCACCATTTCACTGATCACTAAATACTGGTACATGTGATTGCAACGGCACTTATAATACCCAACAGTAGTGATCAATAAAGGAGCCCCGCTGTGGCAAACAGCTAAAGTAACTAAAAGCACGAGCGTGAACTGAAATAACCCACGAGCAAGAATATAGAGTTCAGCACTAACAGTATTCAGATGAATCACAGCCAATGCTAAGTGGCCAGCCACTCCGCTCAGCTGCAGACACAAACAAAAACAAATCAATATTATAGCGAGCTGCGATATTAACGGGGTTCATTTAACAAAGGAACATACGGCAAATTGCTCTTGAAGAGATATGATATTAACGTGATTGAGCAATGGGTGATTAAGCAAGGAGACGTTAACAAAGCATAATTAATTCTTTTCTTGTTTCATAATTGAACACATATCACAGACACACTTTTTTTCCGAGGGGATCTCACGGCAGCATGACAAATGACTGAAGGGCACAGCTTCACCTTCAATAAAAATTAGAAACTGACAGAATTTGAAAAAAGATCAATAAAACATCATTCCAAATATCAGATTTCCCACAGGTACAATAAATAAGTGATGACTACCTTTTCTGTATTTCATTTGCAGTGGAGAGGATGACTAACAGAGAGGGAGGGAGCGCAATTAAACTCTCCCTGAAGCTCCCACTCTACAGCCTTGTAACCACCACCTAACAGCCCCAGTCACACCTCCCCAAATTAAATTAGATACCAATCAGCCACAAAGTCAGCGTAATCAATTGTTGCGGAGTTCTTGTAAGAAGACACAATCCCGGGCTTCTCCCATCTCTCAAGGTCAGGGAAGACTCCGACACAGCCAGAGAAAGTCAGAAAAGCAATTAAGCTGTATTTTACGGCTGTTTGACAACGAACTGACACGAAAATGAGAGGAGTGTAACGTTGGCTGAGCCGAGTCAGAACAGTGTACGAGCTGGGCGTAACCGTTTTATAAAAAGGGAATGGTCAATGCGCACCTGCTTTGCCAAATCCTCTGCCTGTGGGGGGACTACAAAACAACCTCAAGAGTGAGCGTTATCAGTTTCTTCGTAAAAAAAAGATTTAACGCCTGTGCCATGTTGTTTAATTATCCTCCTGCAGTGCTCGAGAACAACGTCGGGAGGACATTATTAATTTTCATTTTCCTCAACTCCGCCACGTCTTGACAACTTATCTGGAGCTTAATAAAAATTCCATTAGCACAAACAATTCCATCATTCTCCTGCTTAAATCGTCCCGCCGCTTCTCGCAGTGAGCCTCCTCGCTTTTGCGCTTCGTCTCAGCTGTGGAACCAAAAATCAATTCACATGATCAAAATAAATGTATATATATATATGTCCCCCCTCCCCACCACTGGTTCCCACAGACAGCATCGTTTAAACTGATAATGAGCACAGGAGATTTTCTGAGGAACCCATGCGCCTTTCCAGTTGTTGGCCCTTTGGGCTGTGACTGATTTCCGGGGAGATAAGTCCCCGCTGTGCAGGACGGATGAACCGCGGGGCCTTATCAGCCCCCACTGTAGAGTAATGATTACCTACAAAAGCACCTGCATAAACCAATGCGACCCTGATTGCAGGCCCTGTGCCTGAAAATACTGCTGCAACCGATCCTGCCCTGCATTTATCTCTCAAAATAAACTATGACTTTTTCTAGAGATAAATGCAGGAAAGGGACTTATTCCATTTCAGAAAAAAAGTTCCCTTTTTACCGGGAAAATGTACCTGAAAATATACAGAATGGAAAAGGGAGCGCTATGCAGGTGTAGCTTTCTCAAAAATGTGCCATTACCCCTCCCCCATCCCTACATGCACACGCACACACACACACACACACACACACACAAAATGCACATTAAGCCATACAGCACTTGTCCCCACAATTGATCACCTCTGCATGGATGGATTTCCCTTCATGAAGCGCAGTGCCGCAGCCAATTCAAAGCTTTTTTAAAGTTCAATCACTCCATCTCCGTGTCAGTTTGAACACACGTGTAACATACTAATTACGCTCGAATGAATTGGGCATCGATATCTGACAGCAGTGCCTTGTACCCCTGTGGAGAGGGGAGAGGCGAGGACGAGAGGGGTTGTGTGCTGTGGGAGGAAGCGGCGTCCCTTGGGATGCATGTGGAGCATGACTGACACTCCCAGGATTAAAGGAACCGGAGAAGGGGCTGGTTTTGTAGAAATACAAAATTAGACACGTCCATTGACGCTTTCATAGAAACAAAACAGTAATCTAAAATTTAAAATCTAAGATGATGCCAGTTTCTTTTGTCTGTTCTACACAACAATGTATTTCATTTTGCGATTACATTCATTTAGGACATGGACTGCTGGATTCAATCATCAATTGTCCTTAACTCTGTCTTACAAATTGATGCAAATGTTACTTTTTTTCCAAAGCAAATTCATTTGTTTTTCATGAATTCATCTGTGTGACCAACGTCTGTTGAGCAGTGGGTTGAAAATGAATTACCTGACAATATGGTAGTGATCAGGATGGAGTGGTGCAAGGCAAAAACATTTTCACATTAGGAAAATCAAGATCATTTTTTGTTCAGACAACCTAGTTTGTATGCTTTACTGGAGGTTGTGGGTTGTATGCCTTATCTCTGTAGTATAACTGTCTCAATCTTCATCATACCAAAGACAGGCTCAAGAGACAATAGCATTCATCTGGGAGCCCGTGAGTGTGAATATCCTTGTTGATGAGAAAATGCAGAGAAGTGGGTGGTAGGGGCTGTAGGAGGGTATGTTGAATTTTACCAAGAAACTCAAAGGGCTTTAGGACCAAGAAGCTGCCCTGTAAGTTTCACACCTGTGCTCCTCTGATTTCCCATTGATGTTTGCAATATGCCACTAGAAGGCCTTGCTGGAATTCTTTCAGTCACACTAAATAAAAATGAAAATATGGAAAATCTTTTTCAACTACAAAATAATATTAAAAATGGAAAATGTTTCTTACATTTTACCTCCATTTTCATTGTCTGAACTAGGCTTGTTAATTACTGTGCATCCTTAGTGATAATGACTACTACTGTGTTGTACGCATTCACAATTAAAAAGTGCACACGTGGAAAAATAAGACAAATTAACGAGAGAGCTGGATACAAGCTTGGAGCCTGAATTATTGAACCTTGGCTTGATGTTGTACAGAATGTGGAACAATGGCATAATAAGGTGCAAAAAGGTGTGGACAGATTGGTCCAAGCAAAATTTGTTTTAAAATTGAGGGTATACTGAGCCAAACATGTAATGAATTCCACCACAGACGCTGAGCCCCAGAGAAGATCCGATAGAGGGTCAGTTTGGGGGGGAAACGATTGAGGAATGCTGCCAGTTTCTCGCCCCTTGTGCTGACCCACACAGTTCACCACTCAATCTGTGCTTCACAGACATCTCTCTCTGAGCCCAGCCAATTGACTTCTGTGTCCACGTCATCATTTTGAAAGGGTGCCGACAATTTTTTTTTTTTTTAATAGAATTTAAAAACAGTGTACATTAAAGGGTATGTCTGCTACATTTATGTACATCTGAGAAAACGGGGTGGAAAAAAAAAACCAAAGAGTCCTAAGTAGCCCATTAAAGAGTGATCCCACAGTCTGCTGTCAGACACTTCCTGAGTGAAGCCCTAGAGACCACACCCGCCATAGCCTGTTCTCCCCAGTGCCTGCTGTAGCCTTTGGGATATAATGAGCCAGCCACTTTAAAATCCATACTGGCCTGCTGTCAGCGATTCAAAAACACCCCCTGCTGCTCCCTCCCTCTCTCTCACAGGCATAAAACTCTCCAAAAACTTTCTTATTGCATAACAGCCTTTTTTTTTAGACTTTATTCCCCTTTATTCAACCCTATTTTGGTATCGCCAATTGTATATTAGGCTTGTCTCACTGCGACAATTTCTGCACGAGCTCAGAAGAGCTGAATGCAATGAGGCCAGCACAGCGATGCACGGCGATGCACGGCGATGCACGGTGGAGTGGGTGCTTCCCGCAGGATATGCTGCTCAATTATACAGTTTACAACCTGGTATTTCGCAGACGCTTTTAAACCAGAGCCACTTACAATCAGTGCATCAATCAGGTTTGGCTAACTTCCTCATAAGCGAAAGATCGCGGTGGGAATGCAAATTGATTATTTACAGTACCATGCTCCTGTATATCCTGCAACAATAAAACAGAAATCTGCAAACACAACCTGCAACATAGAGACAAGGTTAGTACAGAAGATTTTTTATTTTTTATTTTAATTTTTTAATTTAATTTAATTTTTTAAAAATTTATGCCATAAAATATAAAAACATAACATAACATACTCAGAATCAGAATCAGACTTTATTGGCCAAGTATGCGTTTACACATGCAAGGAATCTGACTCCGGTTCCAGTGTCTCTCATAGTGCTTTCATGGTGACACCAACAAATACCAAACAACAGTAGAGATACAACAAACAACAAATGACAACAGTTACATATGATCAGATGGCGTGTGGGAAGAACGTACGTGACCCAAGCAAAACAGCGGCACCTGAAGTATTGCAGGGTGCCAGAGAATACTTAGACAAGGGGACCCTAGCAGACCGACCCACCCCTTTCTCCAGAGGAATGAAGCCCATTTGTTCCACAACCTTTGGCTCCGAGGTCATCTTTGGCTGATGACACAGCCAGGATTGAACCAGGGCCGTAGAGCACAGTTTGTGCTCAAGGTGAGCACCTTAACCACTGAGCTACACAGTAGGGACTCAGGAGCCCATTGCTTAACAATCCTGCTCGTCACAAAACAAAAACAAAAACAAAAAAAAAAAACAAAGCAAGAGGATTTAATTCATGTGGGGTGGAGTTTAACATACTGTACCAGGCTATAGGGAAAGAGCGTGCTTTCTATAGTGTAGAGATCAAGGTTCCAGCAAGAAGTACTAACTGTGATCTCCCCCCATATTACGCTGCACCCCATGACACCACACCTGAGATGACAGAGCAGGGAAACGTGAGCCAAAGGGATGGCATTTCTTCCCTTTTCTGTGGTTCACTCTCCACCTGCCATTTCGCTGCAACAGGTTTTACCTGTAGCTTGCTGAACATAGCATTGCATGTTGGTGTATGCAATGCAGCTGCAGACCAAATACAGTTTACCGGTGACCACCGAAACGCCTTGTGATCCTGGACATTGACATCACTGCAATCAGGATCTGGACAGCCTGCTCTGATCCATCATATGGCAGCAGTAGCTTTTTTTCCACTCATAATTACAGCAGATGTTGCACTCGTTACTGGAGGTGACAAATGCCACTGTCCTTTCCACATTTGCTCATGTTATATTATGTATTGTAAGATACAAATATGCAAGTGACCAAGTTTTTTTTGCTGATTTTTAGTAATTATAGTGGATGGTATAGTGTCCATTGATAATTTGAGAACATATACTTCTGGGGAAGCATATAATGCATATAATGAATTCTGCACTGGGCTGTGGGCTGTGGGCCGTGACTGTTCCGTTGTGAAGCCTAGCATACATAATAATAGCTTGAAAACACTGAATGCTTACCCATCACCCACACGAAAGATGACAGAAAATAATAGGTATGGGATGCTGTTTTATTTGTTTGAGTGAGCAAGCGAGTGGAAGTGGCCAAAAACGTGAACAACAGGAGTAGCAGTCAGGAAACTGCGAGCTGCAAGCTAATTTGTCGGCACAGCATAATGAAGCTTGCCAGGATCCCACAGAAATTCATTCAGTGGAGCCTGAATGGACAGCACCATTGTTTGCCGCTGTAAGGGTCAGTACCGCTCCTAGAGAGTACAGGTCCACCCCCATGCCCACTGACTCTGATGATCACAGGCTCTTGTCCAAGTAAATCATTTAATTACCCTAATGGGTAAGATGGCTCTCTCTCAATCCCCCAACCTCTGTCCACACACATGCACAGCTTCAATGGATAATAATAACAATAATAATAATAATAATAATAATGTTGAAGGATTGCATTGAAATGGCATCATTTACCCCTTACCCCTAAAGGATCTCAAAGTAAGGTAGGGACTTGCCTCAATGATCAGCAATGTGTAGCACATACCTTAGTGTTGCATGACATATGTTTTGTGCCAGAACTCTCACCACACATCATCTGAGGTGGTGAGGCAATGAAAATCAAGAGATGATTTTTTTTTCTTTTTCAAAAAGGCGCTAGATGATTCATACTGCTTAATACTGACTGCTAGCCTTGTGTAAAACCAGGGCGACATTTAAACGATTTCAAATAATTTCACAAGCACACAGATCCCAGATCACAGATGAGCACATGGAGACACACACAGACACACACACACACACACACACACGCACACACATACTGCTGGCATGGGCAGAATGGATCTGCCACTGACGCATTGATAGTTCAGATTTATGTCAGGGGAACGTTACCAGCTGCTTCCCAGAGTCGCATGATTGACTTGCATCCTGAAAAACAGTGACATCACTGCCGCAACAATGCAGACCGATCTGATGAGCAAGCCGAATTCACCACCGAGACAAAGAATTACCTGAAAATAAATGTTTCTGGGCATCTCAATAGTTGTGACTTACTGCCGATACAAATCTCTTATTCGTTTGCTGATTTAAATCAAAATTATTCAGGTTGTTGTTTTTTCTTCCGGTGTTGGGAACATGAAAGAGGAGACAATATACTGACAGTACACAAGAGGAAGTTTTATTACGATGAAGTCGTTTGGCAGATACAGCGATGTGTCACGGCATTGACAGCGGAGGTGATTTTCTGATGCCCGTCCGTACACTCCAGCCAGATGTATAAATGTATTGCATAAGACAAGGACCCTGCCACACACACACACACACACACACACACAATAATGAATAAACGCCTTTGAACAAGGGCAGACATGGTTGTGTCCTGAAGGTGACACAACCTCATCATAAATTTCAGGGTGAAAACACATTAAGGAGCAGAGGCCTGCTTTTACCCGACAGTCCAACGCAGTATACTTTTATTCCATCATATTTCTTTAGCTGTTTTATGGCTTTTATTACAGCCCGAAGGGACCCATGTAAATTCTCAAGCTCTCGCAGTCCATCAAAGTGGGCGATTATTGTTGCTAGGTAACTGTATGTCATAGTTTAAAACTGCGGTGCTTCAAGTGCCTCTGCTTTGAATGACAATGCATTTTGCTCCCTCTAGGTACCGACTCATCCGCGTAGTTGCTGGTTGTTATCGGTAATGTGATTATGTAAAATATCGCATCTGAGTGAAATCATGTCTTCCTTCCCTTTTAATCGGAGAACAATGCGCTAATGCTGCAGATAAGAGAAGAGGAGAGGGGCACGGCTCCTGGAGCAATTAGCACAGACTCCAACCGGTGACCGCCAAAATGGGAGAACCAAGCAACGAGATCAAAGCATCTCAAACTCACAAAGGACATTGTGACAATTCTCCCTCTCTGTCTATTCATGTATTTGTCTGTTTATCTTTAATATATGTTGCTTAGTCTTATCTAACCAATTGATTTTAAATAAAAAGCTGTGGATTACCTTCAGAAATAGGCCTGAATGCTTTATCAGCCAGGGAGAGGATCAGAGCCCAAGGTCCAATATTGTCTGGCCACAATATTAAAATGATTCATTATTAATATTATACATTATGCTATTATACATTATGTATTCTATGTTATATGGTATGAATATTCACATACATGTACATATGCAGATATTTCAGTTTATATATATAAACTATATTTTGGCATATATCAGAAATATACACTTGTTAAATATTTCAGAACGAATCATTTTGTATTTAAATGCTTGAGAGAAATTACGTTCAATCCTTCATCGTCTGCCTCTGTGTCTACTTTCAGACTTTGGCACGTAATAGTTTCTAAGGGAGGTCCAGAAAAGTTCCCTCTCATCAATACTGTAACACTTTAATTACAGGGCCAATGTCCTTGGGGACATTCCAGTGAATTACAGCATACATCTGTAACAGGAGTGACCACAATACCTATGATATAAATCTTGGGAACATAGCGAGTTAAGGCATGAGTCAGGGTTTGGTGCCTGACAATTCAAGGACATTATTAACAGTTCATTCATTTCAGGCAGTTCAGGTGAAAAAAAAACAATCATTCTCTTTCCTCTTTGATAGAGACAAGGAAATGTTGTCAAGTACTTTGTGAAACAAGGTTAATCTGTTTGGGCCCTGGGCTCATCAACAGAAAAGCTGTGCCACAGCCCATTTCACCCATGGGAATAAGGCAGCTGTCAGACACAGGCCTCTTGTGAAATAATAACTGAATTATCACAACAGAAACAAGGAAAATATAATACTTCCCTGGGTGCCAGGCAGTCAGAGAGAGGTCTGTATGAGCAATCAATCTATATCATCAGCTGTGTGTCATTTACTGCAGTGCTCCAATCTACAACTCTACCCAACACAGAACATAATAGAATAAAGACAAAGGGAGAGCCACATCCACAATCAACGAACAATAATAAATAAAACATTGAACCATATTCTTCACAACCAGCAGCAGATTGAGCTGGACCAGGCTACAGCAGGTGTGAGGGATGAGTGGGCCAGTGTGGCAGGAGGTGAAACATCTGCAGCTGGATCTTTTTTTAGACAGGCAGGAGGGGCCCATCAATCCTGGGACTCTGAGCTGGAGCAGCCATGACTCCGGGGTGGGTTGGGGGGTTGGGGGGGGGGGGGGGGACGTGGGAGAAGGGGGCTCAGAGGTGCACGTCTCCTGCAGGTTGGTTGTGGCAGGATTTAATGGGGCGGCATAGATGATGATGAGGGCTCTCAGGTCAGCCATGTGTGAGAGTACTCTCTGCTGGAGGAACAGTGGGGCTCGTGTGCATACACACTCACACACACCCACACACACACACTCACACACACCCACACACACACACATGCACACACACACACACACACACACACCCACACACACACACACACACATACACGCACAGACTCACACACTCACACACACCCACACACATACACACACACACACAGACACACACACACTCACACTCACACACACAAACACACACATGCACACACACATGCACACACACACACACACACAGACTCACACACACACACATGCACAGACTCACACACACAAACACACACATATGCACACAGACACACACACACACACATCTGCACTCATGCATGCAAGCACAAATGATCTTAAACAAAAACAGATTATTGCGACCAGTTTCTGATTTGAAAAAAAAGTAACATGGGGAAAAAATTACAAGCTTATAAAATTTTTTTTTAAAAATTAGCAGTAAAATGAGAAAAAAACTTTCAAGGAGAAGTGGGTGAGGAGAGGGAGAGGGAAGGGAGTGGCTTAATGCTGGTGCTGAAGGCACTGCATGATTCATTACGGCGGTAAGGAAGGAGAGAGGAATCAAGGACGTGCTTAATATGGAGAGGAGCTTCCCATTTACATGACGCTTAACAAGGGGGAGTGAAAGCTTCAGATTGCTGGCATACGGAAGGCGGAGCTTGGGGGGGGGGGGGGGGCAGCACTGGAAATAGAAGGAAGATATTGTTGTGTTCAGGAGTGACATTTTTAAATCAGCGCAGCCAGCAGTCTCCATAAAGGACCATCATAAAACTTCACTTCCTCTGAGAGATGATGAGAGGTAATTGCTGGGCAAAGTCCTCAGCAGATAAGGTGGACAAACAGCAAATGTTTAAGGTCTAAATAAATATCCGCTCCCACTGAGTTCCATTTAGGTTTGTCTTTAATTTCCGCTGTTGGATGTTTTGCCAGAACTTGCACGCTGATCTCCTGCCTTGACCCACTTCCCATGCAGTACTTGCAGTACTGTCCCACACCACACTGCGTGGAATAACTACACCGGGCAGGCGAGCTGGTGGCTGTCTGCAGGAATGTCTGCGTAGGAGCTCTGGCTGTGAGATCGATCAGCCTCTCACCTCTCTGTGTTCATCAATGGGGCATCAGGAATCCCCTCACGCTTTCCCCCGTGTGCTCCCCATTCCTCATGGCAGGAACCAACAAGAACCAGTAAATCCTGCTAGCAGCGCTTTTAATCCCCTGCCTCCCTATGGGACACACAGTCCTGTAAGCCTGAAGCAGCAGAGCCCCCCTTCCTCACAAGACACAAGCTCCAGATGCTGTTCTGTTTGCCTCCGTGAATAATCACAGATGACCTCTCGTACAAGCCGGGGTGCTCCTCTCACCGGACTCCCAACTCCTGGGCCGTGTTTTATTGACCTGGCACAGAGGGGGATCTGAACTCACACGTCGGACAGTGTAATTTTCTTCCTTATTTGCAAGTCGCTCTGGGTAAGAGTGTCTGCTTAATGAAGTAATGTAATGTAACGTAATGTAATGTAATTGCTTAGGCTTACAACGATTTTGCACTGCTAGTTAATTTTGTAAATGTAACATAATTGCTATAGCAATGTGAACATATATTCCATGGTGCCTGCATCAAAAATCAGAGAATGGGGGCTCCCAGGTAGCTCAGCCGGAAAGGTACTCTTCTTAAGGGCAGGCTGAGCCCCACAGGCTGGGTTCAAAACAGGGTTGAGTCAACTGCTGACAATGACTGGGAGCCCACAGGGGTGGTATCAACCGACTTTGTTCTGCTGGGGATAGGGGTAAGTGGCAAGGACCTCCTTGTCTCACAGCTCTCAAGTAACTTATCATTGGTTTGGCACCTACAAGTTGGTTGGACGACATCAGCAGAGAGCACTTAGCCTCCAATGAGTGTCCACTTGACTGTGACACAATATAGTACTTGTAGTGTGAAAAATAGTGGTTTGCATACTGCATACAAGTATCAAAGGATTGCATTCAACTCATTTCAGTGCACCTGCACAAATCCAGAGGTTTTCACGGTAAGATGAACCCAAGACAGGACAAGACTAAGTACAATTAGTGATTCCAAAAAAAGTCAATTAAAGGGAAAAAGCATAGAAAAAAAAGCAAAAAAAAAGAATCAGAATCAGAATAGACTTTACTGTCATTGTACGGTGGGGTACAACGAAATTGTGGAGAATTGCAATTACTGATTTTAATGTAATATCTGATGCTTTTTTATATAAAATATGAGTTTTATTACTTCATTAAATTTGGTTTTTTAACCATATAACAATGTTATATTCTCATATGGGATTCCATCGCTTCCATGAGGTATGTAGCCATAAGCCTGAGGCTTCTTGCATGTTCCAGCCTCACTGCACATTAATTACAGAGGGGACTCCCAAAGGGAAGAGGAAATAGAAAAATGCCCTCGGCAAAAATCCTCAGCTGGGGTCTGTAAAACCCACCAAATCAATCACATGTCCGTCTCCCAATCACATGACCAAGCTGAAAATAGGCTACCAACAGCTAGGGCACCTCTGAGTTCCTCCCCATCACAGTGT
This sequence comes from Megalops cyprinoides, assembly GCF_013368585.1. NCBI lineage: Eukaryota > Metazoa > Chordata > Actinopteri > Elopiformes > Megalopidae > Megalops > Megalops cyprinoides. The sequence goes on along the minus strand of NC_050585.1, from coordinate 49,018,002 downwards.
GGTTGAGCAAGCGTGGTCCTGATTGACTCCCAACCGCACGGACAAAGAACCCCCGACTCCATGTTGCTCCAGCGCGATAATTCCGAAGGCCACCGAGGCAATGATAAATCAGTCCATGCCGTCTGGAGAGCTTGAGAGGATTAGGCGTAAAACAATAGTGGCGACAGCAAGGCTCCCGTGACGGATTTTTAAAGGCTTGAATCTTCTCAAGGTCATTTTTGCTGTTCGCGTCTTTCTTGGCACCACTTTCTCTGTAACATCGAATAAAGATCATTAAATTATACAAACAGAGCCGAAAGCTGCTGCGCTGTAAAATGCCAGCACTCGCCATGCCGGGAAAGATAAACGTTTGCAGTGGTATTGCACTGCTCTGTCCTGATGCCACACAGCGTATCCCAATGGCTGAGGGACGGTCAGGCGGTCAGAGAGTGCCACTTCGTCATTCAGGACGGCATGTGCCGCATCTCCTCTCATGATTAAACTTCTTTATCCCCGTCACTTCAGTGTAACGAGCCACAAACAAGCTACGACTCAACGCAGTTGCAGAGTTACGGCTGGAACGTTGTTAATTAAAGGGGTGACACAATGAATCGCTGTACATTTTCAACCCCTGAATGAAGGACCCACAATGGTGCAGCTGAGGAAGGGGTGTGGGATTTGTGAAGTGAGCAGCATAAAAAAATCAGGTCTTTCAGCTAACTGACTACTAGGAGTAAGAGTCCTTTCTCAAGCCTTAACAGTGAAGATGACCCTGTGGGGCAAGACGCTAAACTCAGTCAATATTCAATTTGACAAGCTTCAACACAGCCACTGGACCCTACAGAAATTGTTGCTGTCCGCTCAGAAATAAATTAAAGAACCAATGGCTCAATCGAAGTCTCAAGGTAAGGCCAAGGTATGCTATTTAACACGGGACTTTCTGTCTGTGGCCCTATGGTCCCATGTGTCTAACAATGAATTGCTTCAGTCATGAATATTTATTAGCAGAATACCATTCTGTTCAGCTTCACCTGCACTAAAGACATTCTCTTGTATTTTTAAAGGTACCCCTGGGCTGCTTCACTTTGTATTTTGGTCATGTTGTTTTTTTTTTATCACCTTATATAATAGTTTACAACATCTTCAAGCTAAGGAGGAATTAAGTAAAACCACAACAAAAGGTGTTCGTCAGAGGTTGTGCCTCCAAAGCCTGATACTGCTGATCTATGATGGCCGCTACAGTAACCTCATTTTACTGAGGTTATGATTCAAAATGCTCCCCAGGCACAGGGGACAACTGCTCTTTTGTCATTTAACAATTCTAATCTAATGAAAAACAACAACAATAAAAGAGTAACAGAGCAGAATGTAATTACCGAAGCTGTAAAATATTTCAGAAATTACAGCTTTGATTTACGGCTTGTGGAACAGCTGGCAACAGATGACATTCATTTTTTTTTTTTGCTTCTGCTTTTATTGGTACAACAAACGCCCCATGAAGCACCAGGCTTCTCTTGTCCAGGACCAATACATGTATCTCTGAGAAGTCCTTACACCGAAATGACAACAAACTAATACTGAAAAATGACTAGAGATTAATCAGAGATAAATGTACTTGGTTGTTAATCGGGTATAAATATAGTGTATATGGATATAGAAAAACCACCCTAATACACAAGGAAATAACAGAGTACAAAAGTCAGTGCACAACAATTAAAATAACTCAGACAGCAAACAACATTCTGTCGTTGGAACCATTCTGTCGAGATCTGCAAGTTTCAGCCGTAGCGCCAATGCAGATATCAGTTTGCTTCACAGACCAAAATCAAAACAAATTGGCCGTATCTTAGACTTCTCTCTGTCTGAGCCCCTGACCTATATCTGACAGATTATGATGTGTATGATGCATTTCTGCTCTCCCCCTGCGACGACCCGCTGATTGGCAAAGCAAGCTGAGTATCCACTGCCTGTGGCCCGCGGCAAACTGCTTTTTCATCAGGCCAATTATCTCTGCAAAGCTGTTTGCACAAGGGCACACTGTGTTTATGCATTATACCTTGATGAGTGAAATAGCTAGACTTTTCTGTTCGATCAACATAGATTAATAGTGTCTGCAAAATTCTGCTGAAGGTAAAAGGATTCATTCGTTATCGTTATTGCTGTCACCATCACATAATTGTTTATTATCATTATTGTTGTTGTTACCCTGAGTAACAATATTCAGTTTTGTGAACTATTAATCATTTGTTTACGTCATAATTATATTAGCATTATTTACATGATTAACTGCAGCAATCATAGTGTACTCTAATGTTATAACTACCAAATTGATGTTACTCTTAGCGACAGCTTGTAAGACGTCTATTCTATTTTTATTTGTACAAAAGTGTATTTATACCTGTATTTGGAAACATTTCTGTTGGTAACATGGCCTTGTGTGGAATGAACTCTACATTGACTACTTGAAAAAAGCAAGAATATATGACAAAGAACTGCCACTACCCTGAGAGGAAGACAAATGTCAGATCATTGTTTCATTCTGCATTTGGGCAAATTGCTTTGCGTAACAAATAGCAAAAGAAAAAGAAAGAAAGATGGGGACAGAGGGGGCGCATACATCAGTCACTTTTAATTCGCCCCTGATCTGCAAAGCCCTTTAAAATGAAGTGGGTGGATGGACTGTGATCACGTCCTCTCTGATGGAGGAAGAGGAACCTGAGGCACTTACAGAACTAAATCCATTGCTCCGTCCACAGCAGGTGCTGTGTAGATTGCGCCACTTCTGACCTGATTGGTTTGAGCAAGGAGGGCTGCTTACAATGCAGGTCACCTTAACAGCGCAGGTTCACTTCATTTAAAATCCAGGCACCGGGCGATCTGCATGGTGCCAGAATGAGGGGACACAGGGCAGTGGAAAGATGGGAAGATTTATGTAAAGGGGACAGAAGCTAAGAAGGTGAATTTGCTTCAAGCGTCTGGTCACGGTCGATGCTGTCGGGCATTCGCATGCAGATTGTTCCCCCTTTAATACGCACTACAGCAACACAACTCCATGCTTAGAATGCAGCGTCCCTTCCCTCAGATCGATCAACCCCAGGCCAAAGCACAGAAAATAAGACACGGGCTGGGGGCCAACACAAACTCTGGGTGGGGTGTGACAGCTTGGAAATCTCAAGTAGTTTCAACTATATTTCCATTTAACTACTTACCTACTGTGGGAGTAGAGGCTGACCAGCTAATGTTCATTGATTGAAAATCATATTAATACATTTTCATTTCACTGTCACATATCCAAACTAGCCAAATGAGATCTGTATTCTGTAAGACAAAAAAACTGTCTACATATCTCTAAGATATTGAGAAAAAATCATTTTAAAAATTCTTCCAAAAAATTGCAATGGGTGTTTTTACATGTGTTAATACATAAGTACCGACCACCCTGACTGCATTTCATCAATTCTGAGACTTTCCCACAGGGTGAAAGAACCTTGAGAGGAGTCTTGCTGTTAGCGATCAAACAAAGTCAGCGCCTGACGGAGTAGATTAAAAGGCCTTGTATTTGCAGTGCTTTCCTGACGGAGCGCTTGAGGATGATTGACTATCGGTTGCCTCCTCGTCTAACCCCTGACAGGCGGGGAGGTGAAGCCAATAAGTCAGCGTTTGACAGGGGAAGCGGGGAAGGCGTGTGGCACTCTACCTGGAAGGCAAGGACATTCCACGTTAGATCACCGCCGTGGTGGTGTTTTAAAGGGTTAAAGGTCACAGCGCTCAAATAGGTCGTATCCAAACAATTTTGGCTCGTGAAACCATCGTGATGTCTATATAAAATACAGTGACAGCTGGTGTCTGGCCTTGGTTATTCACCGGGACACCTAATGGGGCTCCTCTTGTATAACTGCTAAACACGAACGCAACGTTTCCCTCACTGGCCGCGTACACAGATGCAGACCCGTGCCTGCATTGGCCACACAGTGCACATGCAAATAGCTCTCCTGCACGCCCTTCTCTTATTGTTTCGGTGCAGGGAGGGACCTGCGGTAGTAATTACAATAATGCAGTTTTATTTATGTGTTCCAGTTCAGACGTTCTCAAGAGGCACACTTAGCTCACTCGGTGCTAACCGTGGAAGGGCAATTGACTGATTGAAAAAGGAACAGTATATCACCCCGAAGTAAGTGTGACCTGCCACCACCGGGGAGAGGAAGAGGGATGTGACATCATTGTTTCATTTCGCAATAGGACAAATTGCGGCCTCGGATTCAAACCGCGCGACGAGATTTATTCTCAAATCGAGGTTGTTTCTTTTGAACGTGAACGATGGGCTTCCAGCTGGATAATTAGCAGGTAGGCCGCAAACAAGAAACTAGAAACAAAAAAAAACACTTTTTTCCCCAAAAACATCTAGCGTCAGAAAACACAACCATGTAAATCATTTGTCTGCACCGCGTCCATACATCTATGCTGTGTAGTGCATTGTCCAGAGCACAATTTTCTGTAAAAAATGTCTTTTTTCTGCCATGTGGAATTATTGGGTCTTGTTTGATCAATTGTTCACTTCACTGTGTCTGCGTGCAGCTGAAGTTCCATCGCAGTGTCATCTCCCAAACACATAATTATCCCTCCACCACAACAGACAGCAGTAAATCTGGCTCTGCTCAGCATGACTAATGACAGCCTTTTTTACCACAAATTTATAAGGTAATTATACACACCAGAGTGATTTAACATGTAACTTAGCTGCCATGTGTACGCTGCACTGACAAGACCAGCAGACGGCGTTGCCTAATGGAGTCTCAGAGTTGGTTGTGTAATGGATTTGTGGCTGGAGAGAGCTGTTGCTCTGGAAAAAATTGCCCCTGACAGAGGTCTCAGTCTCTCCCTGTGCAAAAATGGTTAAAATATGAGTTCCACAGGGGGTAACATGTTTCATATATACATTATTATCATATTCACTTTGGCAGTGTTTTGTAACATTGTACATTAAATGTAAACACAAGATATAAATGAAGTTACATATTTGAATTATGAAGAAATCACTATTATACAATATGTTTGGATTAATATTACATATAGATTTTGATCATATTAAACATGCATTACTCAATAATATAAGTATAACCATTACTAGAATAATGATTCTGTCAGCCAAGCCTTTCATGAGATAGAGGCTGCACAGAACATGGTGAGGATCTAACTTGAAAAAAAAAACAGCCTGTGATTTACTCTTTATTTGGCTGTCAGTGCATCTCTAAAGATGCTCTATTCTGTTTGTAAGCTGAGAAACAAATTCATTTCTCCTCTGTGGTCTCCCTGCTTGGTGATCAAAGGGAAGAAGCTGAATGCCTTGCTTGTAGATTGTGTCTGGTTTGAGTAACTCAAATCGCAGTGTCAAGCGATTTTGCCACCTCAAAGAGTTGCACCTTATGAGATGTACAAATCCCGAATAAACGAGCAATCTCTTTATGTTTCCCTTTCCATTTGGGTAAGTTTATATTTCCATCAGACAATTTGGATTTTTTCCAGCCTATCAAAATGGTCCCTTCACATTAATAAATTATGGATGAAAAGAACACAGAAGAAGTGTGAAAACTGCAGAAAGAAATAACAGAGGGGGGGGGGGGTAAACTGTACACTACATTTGTAATTCACACCATACAGCAGTCTGTAATATGTCTCAAACATATAATCATCCCTGAGTGAAAATGTAGTAAATGACCAGAAGAATCAATGCATTCTGCTACCCGCTGGTTACATATTGAAATTAGAAATGCAGTTTTTTTTGTTCTTGCTGGCAGTGGCTGACAGCACACTTAAGACATTAATATATATATCCTTTTATCATGCAATCATATGTATATAAAAGTGTTCAATAGATTAATTCTTTTAACTGAGAAGAACAGAATATGATTTGACATACACAGTTAAGATGACCACTTGAAAACAGAAAGCAGTTGTAGATGTAAGATATGTAAGATATGACATAGTGTGACAGAGTGGACCGTTATAAAGGCAAAAGATGTCAGAAATATTAGATCTGGTTTTGAAGTGGAGGCATTCCCTTCAATCACACCTTCATTATGAAAGCGTGCCCTCAATTCCCACAGTGCTCCAGCTTCTCTGCCTAATGACATTTCAAACACAAACCTTCAGAGGAAAGATGCTTTCAAGAAGCAGACTCCTTCTTTCCATTTTGATCTTTGAGGGAAGTGAAACATCAAACCGCCTTGGAACCACCACATTCCACACAACATGAAATTATTTGGTCTCAGACTAAGAAGTCAAGCAGATAGAAGAAAAAAGTGTCTAATTATATGAGTGTATGAAGCAAATCCCATAATTAAAGAAGATCCATGAGTCATTTAAACTGGACTTGACAGCCCAACCTGTCTCTCCCCAAGCTAATCCAACCTTGGCACCTGAAGGTCAGTAACAGGCAGTCCCTGCGTCACACACCGTCCCAGAATGCCTCATACCTCCACAGTTCCTCTTGCCACAGATTTCTGGCGACAGATGGGGTGTTATTTCTCTTCACCGGTTGGACACTCTCAGGGTTAAGAGGGCACACCAAGCCAATCGATCAGAGTTTATCCTGTCCAGAGAAGGCCTGATAGGAAAATGCCCAGCTGTAATCTGTAAATGTGGGAAGTGGACGCATTATCGTCTGTGTGAATCCAGACGATACGTGGCTGGGTCCAAGGCTGTTGTCAGGGTAATTGAGAGCCATCAGGGAGCTACTGCCAATATCATAAACACCTTAAAGTTCTATTTCACTGTCAGCTTGCAGCTGAGACAAGCACAGATTTGCAGTGGCCTGAATCAACAAGGTCACTTTAAATCATTTATTCCATTATCCAGTGCAACATACAACGTTTGCGATTTTGCACCTCATACAATTTGTCACTCAGTCGTGTCCCATATTCTTTATCAGGGTGACGACCACAATTTTTTGTTTATTTTATTTGATAGCAAGCGCTTGTTAAATGGTGCTGGATAGGTTTCCTTCGTAACTAAACAAGTGAGGTTGGAGTTTTGTGTCACGATGAGTGGACCAGAAGAGGTTGTATAGAATCACTGTAGAATTTGTTTCTCTACAAGCAGTCCCTCTGTTATAAGCAGTCTCTCTGCTGACATGATCACATTTACATTACTGTTCCTATCTCCCAGACAAAAGTAAGCTACTTTCACCATCAGCTGATGGTTGATCTTCACTGCCAGCCTTGCAAACTGATGACCTTCACCAGAACTACTAAAGATCGTTACCATACGATTGAGGCAAACATGCATGGCCATTGCTTCTGGCATGCTGCTGTGATTCTGGCCATTTATTGAATAATCATGTTAAAGATCATCACTGATCTTTTGCCCAGGGACTCTGCCTTATGCAACACACAAGCTCTTTTCCTGTACACAGGACCAGCGCCATGTCTCTCAGACCAAGAACAACTGTAATCTCACTGCAGAGAGTCTGGAAGGGGATTAATTCATAAGGAAGTTCACAGTTTTTTTTTTTTTTTTACCTGGAATAGTCATAACATAACATAACATAACATAACATAAATACAACTCAATGCTGCATAATGTATTCTTTGTGCTTTTAAATGCAGAAATTCATTATATTTGTCACAGTTTAAAAATAAAATCTATCATGAAGATCACATTCAAACAGCAACGTAGTGGGTGATACTGTCTTCATTGTTTCTGAGACTATTGAGAACATTCATAATTCATCACAGCATTTCTCACAAAAGGACAAACCTTTTATAAACCTATTGCAGTAGACAGGATTTGAATTAGTGCATATAATTCTCTGTTCAAACGCTGAGCTGAGATGTTTACAAGAGAATGTTTTTAGCAGGCAAGCGCAGTAACATTGCCCACCTTTACCTCCCACAAACTCTCCCTCTGCGGAAGTCACTGAATCGTGAAATTGTTACACGACATCAATGATATACAAGGAGGGGATGAAAATGAACTCATATTGATTGCTCTCAAGCCGGCTTTTATGACTTGCTTTAAATATTGAGAAAATTCAAAAAAATATATCCTTTTTAAAATAAGTAACCAAGTCTTTTAAAGTCAGTGTTCGCAGACACGAGGAAGGAAGCACAGGGTCTGGCGGTGCAGAGGAAAATGCTTATTGCAGACATCTACAGCTGGAACAAATAACTGCCACTGTGCAGGAAGAAACTGCAGCGTCCCCTTCCCCCAATAAAGAAACAACAAAAAAGGGAATAGCTGCCACCACTCAGCCTGCTACATATAATACTGAGCAAGATATTGAATGGAGTATAATCTGCATGTACAGGAGTACCGGCTGGTGTACAGCCAAAGTTACATTAAACAGATTACTTGCAGGGACATTCAACTATCCTATAATGAAGATGTGTATAAAACGAATAAATTATGATCATGATCCAAATGTGTTGCATGTCCGTTACTGCAGTCCTGCATGACGCATACTGTAAGGTGCTTCATATCTTTTAAATAATGTTTAAACATTTTTGGACCACAAGCTGGCTATCCTGCGAGATAAATGAAATGATGCCACTACTGGTGTTACAACCAGGCCCGGTGCCAGGAAAGGAAAGTAAAGTACAGAGGGGTGCAGCTGCAATCCCCGGGGGGTGGCACAAAAAGTAATAAATACTATGTAGGCATCGGGAAATAAGGAGACAAGTTGGGGGTGCATTGAGGTCTGTCTGGGGGTGCAATGCACCCCTAAGCACCCCCATAGCGCCGGGCCCGGTGACAACCGGTCAAATTACATCAGGCTGACACAGGATGAACGGTCCGTCCGTGTCCTCCTGTTTCTCTGCCCAAGTCACCTTTATAAAAACTCGGGTCGCTGGGATTAGTCACACCAACCCGGGCAGAGCAGTGTGTGGGAGCAGGGTGAGTTGATACAGGGGCTGCCACAGCGGAGCTCTGTCAACACGCATTGTTTTTTCCCCCTCTTCCAGGTGAGAAGGGAGCGTCTGCAAACTCTCCCCCTCTGAAACGGCACCTCAGGCAGGCTGCATCAGCTTACTCTCTTTAATTAAAAGCCACACTGATTCAACAATCAATAAGTTCTATCATTTGTTCCGGGGGCATAGCACGCCGTGGTGCAGGTCTGTCCCCGGCAAACATAAATCTCACCCAAGCGGTAAAAAACAAGCCAGATGATTAAAGTGTTTCCTTCCCACTGGGTCTGGATCTCTTAAAACTAAACCTCTCCACTCCTGTCTGAAATCTATATTTTCAAACCACTATAATAGTGGTGTGGTGATTTTTTTTTTTGCACCTTATCAGAAAAATTGGTACTGTGAACAGTCTGTAACACGCACCAATGCAGAACTGAATACATTTCTGGTCCAGTCTGTCTGAGAAGTCAGAGACGAAAGCTCAGAACTGTGTCCAAATTTGACAATGTCCCCATTTCAGCTCCCACAACACATTTGACAGCTTTGCCACTGCACCCCTCAGCAGAATTATTGTCGTCTATCATGCTCGTCTCCATCCCCAGAGCCGGTGTTTGCCATCGCAGCTTAAAGGATTGTCATTATATATTTGTCAGCTCCTTCGCCTCTGTCTGTAGGAGGGAGGAGTAGGAAAGGAAAAAAACACACACACACATGCCATACTCCCAGACAGACTCCACAGGCAGTCCTGGTACTTGTGAAACTATCTCTGTGAAATTCAATTTTCTCAAACAACCAGTTTAACAGTAATAGCCTACCAGGAATGGGATTAGAGATACTCCCCCATTTCTATCGAATATGGACACTCAGAACATCCTGTTTTATTTCTATTTTTTAAATGCATTTCATGCTAAATCTACATGCAATGAATTGTCTTTTTTTTTAATGTTATACCTATTGGCCTATTTTGACCTATTTTTCCTATATTAGTAATATCTAATGTAGGGAGGTGTTACAACTTGGGCAAACTCACAGCTTAAAATATTTTATATAAAATATTATATAATATATAATATATTTAAAATACTTAAAATATAAAATACAAATAAAAGTATAATATATCAATTAATATATGTCAAAATATGTGTCATATGAAAATAGTAAAGCTTTCATAAATAGCAACTATACAGTATGTGTACATGCTGAATAATTAATATGTATAGGAAAGAGACCTTGAGTGATTTCTTCATGTATGACTGTATGAAGTGTCTAATTTTGCATGTTTTTATTTATTATATTTTATTTTTTATTTATTTATTTATTTTTTGAATGCCGAGAAGAACAGTTGGTATTTATTCATTCACAGATACCCCCAGAGCTCTACCTTGGATCAATCCTGTGACTAAATCATCGCCATCAGACACCAAGCACCTTCCCTGCCGAGGCTGCTGCACTTCAAATACGGTTTGCCAGTCACCGACGGCTTCTTCAGCTTGTCATTGTTTGTTTTTTCCCGGTGTCACATGATTCTTTTATCAGTGTCATAACCGCTGGCGAGCCACCTCCGACACTATTTGTCATCTGTGTTTTCTTTTTTACATCAAACGCTCCTGTCGGGTCTGAACCACACGACAGCTTTTGAATTTCACCTCAAGACACAGCTAAAAGGTGAACCGTGCCTGTTACTTTCAAGACCTAACATTTTTTTTATATATAAAAAGAAACTGTAGGATTTGAAAAGTTGTCAGTGTTCTTGAAATGCAGGTCTTTTTCTACTTAGCTTTTAGAGAGCTTCTCACTGGTTATGGGTCAAGCAGAACTGGAACTAATAATAATTACATTTATTCAGACTAGCTTTCCACAATATATCTACAAGAACTGTCACTCCAAATGGAACATTCTTGTTATAATTGTGCTAAGCTCAATAGCTAATCCACTCTTCATATCTAGGTAAAAAATGAGACAGAAGCACTAAAAAACTGTTTTGATGTAGGAAATAAAAAAGACAAATATCTTTCTTATGTCAAAATGTGTTATATATTACAAATAATGTATATCAATTATTCCCAATTCCATATAATGAATAAACTATCAGTAAATCAATAATCAATAATCATTTGTTATTGTCAAGTTTAGTAAATCAGTATGATCATGTGACAGCCGTAAATATAAGCATGGAATTGCATATAGTCAAGGGTAATATGTGATGCTTACATAACAGTTAGAGTTATATTTTTGATTTAGTTATTTTAAAAATATCCAGAAATCTATTGCATTTGTGCAAGGTCCTGATAGGGTTGAGTGTCATCGCCTCTCAAATCAACAGGCTTTCGGCATTTTAGGGGCTTTGTTGCTGGGCAGGCTAACAACCCAGCAGAGGACAGATTCTCCCATCTCTCCAGCTCCCAGTATCACAGGCCAAAAAGCCAAGTCCATCTGTTGACGGAATGTTAGAACATGGCACATTTTATTTTCCTCACTAAGTAGCGCAGCCTGTCTATTTTCAGAGCCTGTGACCTCATCTCCCTGTGCGGGGCACTCCACTGAGTCAGGCAGGGAATTAAGTTCCGTTTACTCCTTAACCTGAACAAGGGGGCTATTATAGCTCGGCCTCTCTATAAAGGAGAAATCAATATCCTATTTCATGTACTCATCCTGTCTAAATAAGGCACCGGCTGTTTGCACATCTGATTATGTCCAGGCGTTCTGTGCTGAGGAGAGATGGCCCACAGAGACATCCCTGTGGCTCTGCTCTCTCCTCCTGCCTTCCCCTCTCTGGCTGGGAGTCCCCGGTGCGAGTGTGAAGGATGGCTCAGTCACCGGCCGGGACAAACCGCTACGAAACAACCGCGTGTGGTGCATCTGGCTAAATCCCTAACAGCCACAGAGGGAGAAAAAAACGCTGAGCGGAACCCTTTTCTCTTTATCAATTCTGTTCACACAGCACCATGAAGGACCTCTTACAGGGGACAGGAAACAAGTGCTGTTGAAGATTGCATCAACGATCGTAATCTGTAAGTTTCCTCAAACTTCTGCATATGTTAGGTAAACTCCACATCAAAACAGCAAAGTTATCTTTTATGTGTCTGAAAACAGACAGGGCTGAGATGGAGAGACAGGTGCCCTCTCTCCTCTTACAACAGAGTGATGTCTAATAATTATAATGGCTGCAGACCAGAGGGAAATCCATTTTTTTAAGAGGTATTGACAGGGAAATAACTTTCAGAAGTGAGCCACAAAGCTCCACCCCAAAGACTCTCCCCAGTAATACGAGCACATCAGCTCCTCAATGTCCTCTCTTTTGACAGGACATGTCATTCCACTTCACAACAATGTCAGAAAAAATTATGAGAGGCAACAACAAAGTAAATGATGCATGAAATGAAATGATACAAAAATGAGAATAGCAGTCACATGGTGAACAGCTGGTCACTTTAACCACCTGCAAAAGTTTGCGTTTAGGAAAAATACAAGATACAGTACTGTGTGTGTACAGATTCATTTTGGCATGGGACTATGGGACTATGCACTGGAGAAATATGAATTGCCAGAACAACCTCAATTTTCTGCTCCTGAATTACCTATGTGCACTCAGTCTGCTGTTTTAAATCCCCTTCCCACTTGACCTGGAAAGTTGGAAACACTCGAGTCCACACTTCAAATTGAAGCAACCCATTATACAGTAACACGCTGGGACATCCTTCACCGCTCAACTTAAAGTAATCACAGCTACAGTCGAGAATGTCCAACTTACCTTTACAAAGCTATCCCAATTATCATTAACGAACTCAGATTAAACTCAGCTACATCTGCCATGGTGCTTAATCAGTTTTCTTGGTCACAGTCAGAGCCCCGAAAACCTTTATCTTTGCTCTCAGTATGCCTCCCACTGGCACTGCTTTCTGCTATTAGGGGGAGGTTGTGCTGTAAAACGTAAGACCTTTCAGTCCATGACCCCAGCAAATAAGAGAGTGATGAACACCTTCTAACAAACACATTCTAAAATAATGCATTACATATTTTTTACATTATGCGATAAATATATTCCTTCTTCACTTTTGCTTTTGCATTTTGACTTAAAATACACTCACATAAAGGCAAGCATACAGTCCCTTGTAGTCATGACGATGCTTGTAGGCACCTTAAACAACATGCAGACTCGCTTGAGTTTTTGAGCAGAATTTTCTCACTGGTCTTTGTTGTACTAAGCACTCGGTTTGTGTAATTACAGCACAATATTCCTCCAAGTTAGGAATCTGTCTTTGTAATGATTAGTTTGATCTTACTAAAATAATTGCAAGGTTAGCTAAGTAACCTTGTTCTAAGGGTGAAAGAAAATCACTGGGCTGTATAACAAAGTGATAAGTCATCGCTGTCGGAGCTACACAGCCGAGCACATGCGTGACTGCAGGTCACACATCAATAAAGGACACCGTGCACGCACTTCTTCCTCGATTTCATCAAACGCACCTATTCAGAGGGAGACAGCCCGCTGGCTGTCTTTCCACCTGGAGAACAAGGTCACTTAGCTAACCTTATGCTCTCTATCACGGAGAGACAGTCAATGGTCCTGAATTCTGAGGTGCGATGCTCTGTATCACATATGCAATGTCAGAGTTAAAACGGGACAACAAAGACACAGGAGAACCTTGTCTGCCAGAGATTTGCATTGCACCTTTTGAAGGCAGGTGCTGGCCGCCAATAGACCCCTCAACATTGAACAAAAATGGGCGGAGGCACAGGAAATTTGAACATACTAGGACACCGTGCAGGCCCTCCACTTTCTTCAAAAAAGAGGGGAAAAAATGTGGTACCATTACTGGGCCCCGAATCTTGACAGGAAAGGGTGCAAAGATGGCTGCCCAATTATCACCAGTCTGAGGTTTCCTTTGAAGCTTCTACCTGAGGTTTCTGCATAAGGGGGATCATTCCCCTACTTCCAATCAGAATTGGTGCCAGCTGAGGTGATATCTGTGTCTGGTATAACCTTTGGTAAGAAGCTTGTCCTGCTCCGCCCAATTCACCTTCACCCTCCATAAAGCATTGCCGCACTGCATGTCAGGGGTTCTAGATCCAAACGCCATTCACTCCACTTAAAAGAATCACATCCAGGCAGATGGTTTGATTCTTTATAAGTTGATTCTTAAGTGTGCAATTACCAATGGAGGGATGAAAAATGCACTGAAGTTTTAAGGAACACAGTCAGAGCATGTATTCAGCGGCAGCAGAGTTTAGCTAGCATAATGGTATGAAATTGGATAAGCCTGCAGTGACCATTTGGGAAAAAAGCATATGAAACACCAGGCAAGTGTCCAAGGAAGAAAGAGTTATGATGCCAAATAAGGATAATTCAAACACAATTTTTTTTGAAACGCGTGTTGTTTCTTGCGTTTACAAAAGTATCAAGTTTGACATAAAGTACATTTAATTAAAAGGGATTTAACTACCTGCCAATAGGTATGGATTATAGGGCTAATTAATTGTACAATTGTTAGGAAGGCAAAAAAGAAAAAGAAAATAATAAAAAACAATGATAATTTGAAGGTAAAATTTGTCATTCACCTATTCTGAGCTCACATGCTGCTTCTGACATACAGTGGAGTCTAGAAAGTGCACACACCCTTTCCAAATTTCTTGTTTTTATTGCCATGAGGCTTGAAATGAAAATCCATTAAATGAGATTTTTTTTCCACTTTCATTTAGACATAGTAACCCACAGCATCAAAGTAGAAAGAAAAGGCAACACATTTCTGGATGTTAATTTAAAATATGAAAACTAAAACACCTTGGCTTACACACCTTTTATAATGAGAGTTGTAGTTATGCTCAGGTCTTACCATTCACGATCTAAATCATGCCCAAAGCTAACTGACTTCACCTGTGACCAATTGAAGTGATTCTGATTAGTTCAGAATAAAATCAGCTGTTCCCATAGCTTTTCTCAGCAGGTTTTCTTGTTTCTTAGTGCATGTCACTGTTAGGAAACAAACAAAAAAAAAATCTCTGTGATTAAATTGTTGAAAGGTACAGATGAGGAGAGGGAATATCCTGGCCCCAGGTGTGTACAGCATGGCTCATCTGCTCATTTTGCACTTCTTGCAGCAGTTTCCTTTTCTGACAGGCTGTTAGGACAGGATGCCCATTTGAGTAAAACATTTGACTTTTACATGTTCTTCATCCTCATCTCCGCTATGCTGAGATCACGGAATAGCCACTCCCTTTCCCAATGATGAAAGGCATTTTTTATTTCCTGAACAGAAGGTACACTTCCTTTTCTATTTACCGTTACATCTTGGCTTGTAAATGCGTATAATGTTGTATGGAATCTTCCAAATCAAAAATGGATGAATACAGCATTATAAGTTAATGTAGAAATAATTAAGATAGTAATGAATAAAATGTAACATCTAAATGTAAATAGATGTTTAGATAAAATGCAGCTTAAAGGAAATAATAAATATGCTGTGACTAGAAAGAAATGATTTTTTTTCATTTCCATACTTTTTTATCTTTTGAGAATTTCCATCTGTTGCCCACAGATGTGCAAATGAGATTTGCCTATTCATTCTCCAATGGTTTATTTAGTATCTGCTAAATGGCAATACTTCAAAGCACAGAAGTTTAGATTTGGCTAGATTTTGAAGATGAAGGAAGCTACTTAATGAATACTGAATGTATCAGTGGAAACGTGTTTAAAACAATTTAGTTTATGAATGCAATTGCAGGTGGCATCAAAATATTTTCAAATCAAGTGGATAGTCATGATGTGTTCTTAGGTTGCTTGTTCATGGGTGGAGTCCCACTCTTTGGTGTAGAAAGGGAAGTAGGGTGGCATTCATGTTCCCACTGAGTTGACCACATATTAATACAGTGCGACTTTAAGAGGGTTGTGAAGTTAAGCAAGGATATATTGTTTGGGTTGATTGAACCTGTTGGCTCCAGGGAGGGCTTTGTTAGTCTTCATTTAAATGAGCAAGTTGTTTCTGATACTTCAGTTTTTTGAAAATTTTATAACAGGATGCTATTCAGATAAGACAGGATGCACCACAGTTAAGCTACATTAAATTAGTCAACAACATGGGTATGCTTAGTCAAAGGCAATTTTGCTAAGGAGTTTATCTGCTATATTCAGAATCAGAATCAGAATCGCTTTATTTGCCAAATGTACAATGTACACGTTCATTTGAATAAATAGTAAATTACTGGGTTACAGCTGGTTTAGTCCAGTGAAACCCATAAGACTGTACATTGAATGATCAAATTTATATTCACTAAGCATGCCAGTGTTGCTGCCTATCTTTCTTAGCTGTTGCTGCTGGTTGGCAGCTACTGAACACCTACCCTCAGGAGCAGAACTCAGCAAACCAAAAATAGACAGCCTGACTCAATTCAATTCAAAATGCCCTTATTGGAATGAAGCACGATACTGCACATATTGCAAAAATCCAGAAAATAAAAGGGCAAGACACCCTGTGAACACATCATTACCTGTATAGATCATTTAGGCAAGGTAGCGAGCAGTTGTTTCGCTTGCCTCATTAGGATTGTGGCGTATACCAATTAAGTGAGAGAGTGTTACAGACGCTGTTGTATTTGTCTATGAAATGTCAAAGTAATGCAGTGAAGGGCCGCTGCTGATTGGCTGCTGAGCTCACAGCACAGGCTGAGGCACCATAGCCCAGAAATTGCTTGTTTGAGTCTGGGCTTTGTTATCAGGCATCTGAAATTCCACAGCAGTGGGACCAATTGACTTCATTCTACCAGGGTAGAATGGGTTTACATTGACCGGGTTCTTCATAACACAGCTGTATCAGGACTTCCTAAATTGATAATTCCAAAGTCAAGGTAAAAAAGAAGAAAAAAAATGAAACTCTGTGAGCTCAATGATCGGCTTCCTGATTGCCATACACCATTACAGTTTTACATCTACTTTTCGTAAGTCCTAATCAATACAGATCTGTTAAGAATCTGTCTGTTCGCAGTCTGTTTACATTTTTGTAAAAATAAAAATACAAGTCCCAGTGAACCCTCACTTCTAGCCAGATAAACCAGTTAGCATTAGCTGCTGCTTTATGAGGTTGCAGTTGTCAACTGACATCAGTGTTTTTTTTTTTTTTTACCAAATTAGTATTCAGTAGATGTGAATTTCCATAGGAACAATGGTTAAAGGTTGCTATTGATGTGGGTATACCAATACTTATAGCTATATTGTGGAAGTATTGTGGAAGTATAAGTATATTATACTTACATTGTGGAACTGTACACATCGCGTCCCCGTACTGTCGCTATACTTGCTGTATGCACTTTTGTAAGTCGCTTTGGATAAAAGCATCTGCTAAATAAATAAATGTGAATGTAAATGTAAATTTGGCCTGGCCATAGGCAAAAGTTGTTGACAGGCCCCCCATTTGGACATCATAAACATGGACGACTAACAGGGGTTGATGGGGTGGAGGATGGATGCCATGAACAGCAGACACAAAAAGGAAGTGGTAAGTGGGATTTTTATTGTGGTGGATGGGACCAGTTTGTCTAGGTTTTGTCAAACACATAGGGATTCTCTGAAAATTCTCCTCCTGAATCTTTGTCTGGAACTTCCAAGTACCAACCTAAGCCTTGTTTCTTCTGAATCTTGATCATCCTTTCTCTTGCTTTATTTGTGCTGAGATATAGAAAAAGAGTAATTTTAGTCATTTTATATGATTTTAAGGATATTACAATTTTTTGTTCTTTTGACGTGCAATTAATTTTGATTAGTAATGCTCCTGAAATATTACTGGATTTAGAATATACTTTAAATTGTATGTAGAGCAGCAGCCAAAGAGTCAAGTGGATAATTTTATGCTTCACTATCCTGTCAAAAAAAAGACAAAAAGCCCTTTCCCAAGCAATAGCTATTGCTTTTAACCCTTCTTCATCACATCTTCTTCTCACAATTCCTAGAGGGAATCGTTGTGTTTGAGATTAAAGAAAGAAAGGAAAGCAAACAAGGAAAGAAAAAAACACATTTTTCAGTGCTTACTTTCAGTGCTTAGTGTTATTTGCCATGAAACATTTATGCTGGTTGCTGGGTTTCCTACAATCCTGGACAATAGTCTGGGAGTGTGTGTCCAGAATTCAAATTGAATAGCAATTATTTCCTTGTGTTTTAATATGTGGGGCATATGAGAGCGTCCAACTGTAGTCTAATGGAGCTGGAAATGCAGAAAGCAATTTTGATTGAATGAGGCGTCTTGAATTCTGATTCAGGGGGGTTGCATACAGGATACTAAATGCTACTGTTAGTTGTAATGTGTACAACTCCTTTACGAACACCTTTCTTTCAAAGTTTACCCTTTTGCTCTGTAATCTCAGTTCACAGAGGATGAGAGGTTTGAGGGGTATAGGCTTTCTGTAATAGTTTGCATAGGCACAAATTCATAAAACAGATTCTGACTACTTTCAGATTTATCAGACTTGTATTGGGATTGACAGAATAGTCAATAATAGTATTATTATATTTTATTATTATAGTATTTTCACCCACTGATCGTAACATGTATAATACCCTACCCTACGAAAGGGTGGAATGTGGTGTCACCTTCTCTGTGACTGTGCCAGACCAGACATGGGCCAAATACATTTTTAAGATATTTTCATATAGTGTTTCTAAACAGATCTAAAACACAGCATACAGAGTTCAGATACAGCATATTTGAATTCAGCAATATATTTCAAAATACATTAAGATCACTTTGTAAAACTTGTAAAGGGTACATTCAAATATTTTTATTTGTTTGACATACATTATTTTCAAATGCAAAATAGTACAGACATATTTGAAAATACATTTAGATATATCTGTGTGTGTAATAACAGATGCAACCTGAGTTTTTATAGATCTTTGTTCATTAAGAACATAATGTGTTTTCTCATGTTCATATGAGTCATTGTAAATCTATGTTAGCTGTGTTACATTAAAAAAGGACAATATTTAAGGGTTTTAAAAACACTGTATTAAAGTGAGGCGCAATTGTTATTCATATTGAATAACAAGCTATACAAATGAAAGTTGCTGTGTTAGCCTGGTTAAAAGATGAACTAATCCAACATGCTAACGCTAAGGGAGCAGAATTGGCTAAAGCTATGCCAGTCTTATGTTTGCTTTTTGTCCTCTTTTTCACCCAGAATTGTTATTCCAGTATTAATATACATCTAAAATACATATATAATATACAATATAAATACAATATAAAATACAGTTGCACCAGGAGTCATTGTTTCTTTGAGCTTGAAAATGCATAGCATTTGCCGTCCTGAAGCTGGCCCTTGTTTCCCTTTGATGCACTGAAATAAGGCATTCAGTCTATTGTGTACCCTCCCGCCATGCTTCAAACGCCACCAAAAAGACACATGAGGTAAATAAATCCCTTCAAAAATTATACTTGTTAAGGAGGTGGTACATGACAGTAATGTGAAGACTCCCCATGGAACTCCAACAATGCACACCGTTGCTTTAGCCGAAACTCTAGGTTGGGTGTACCTTTAAGCCTGCTGCACCATGACACCCTCCCACACTCACGCAGGGAAGAGCTTCACACCACTTCACACCACTTGATTAAACCTTGATTTTGGTTGAGGTTCCAAAAAGTGGTTTCCTGTGTATTCTTTAACCATAGTCAGGACATATATGTGTGTGTGTGTGTATATATATATATATATATATATATATATATATATATATATATATATATGTATATAGATACCGAATAGTCAACACTGAACTGTGCACAGCTGTGCACATCTAAAATAGAAAACCTGTCATGCACAGATTGGCATGATTTGCAGATTGACATATATCAACACATACTCAAACAGCATACTGTAAATCAATCCAAGAGTGTTATTAAAATGAATAGTCAAGTTATTCATCTGTCATCTTGGCTAGGCACTCACACAGGCCCCACACAGCGTAATCACAGGCCTTGTCCTAATGGTCTTGCAACATGCTTCCACTCCAGATGTTCAATGCTCCAACAGTATGCTCCTGAAATCTAGAAAGCCGATGTTGTGTTTATACTATAAAACAAGACTATCTTTTGTATATGCAAGAATGTCTCCACATATTCTGTAAGGTTCTATAATAGCTGATTGTTTGTTATAAATTATATATTGTAATATATCTCGATACATTTCAAAATGTTGCTATTTTTTCACATGCCAATATATACTCGATTGTTTGTGGGGGGGGGGGGGGGGGGGTTGTAATGGTTGCAGAGTCGAAGACATTTTGAATCAATATGACTCAGCCTGATTAGACAGCGTTCTTGAGGGCTGGAGCCGATGAAAGTTACAGGGTTAACGCAGCCCAGGGGATGTGCAGCGGCGGTGTGGTAATTGGACTCGGCTGCATCATTAAGAGCAGTTTGGCACAGCCGCACCAATCCCAGGCCTTTGGGGTTCGTGGGGAAGCGTCTAACTGGGAGTGGATCTATCTCAAAGCAAAGGGAAAAAACTGCAATGCAGTAGCTGTTTCGCTAAAAAGGCCTTTGGTAGCAGAGAAATGGGTAATCTGAATTATAAACACGACGGCACATAAATAGTTTTCTTGCTTTTTTTTTCTTTTTTTGATACAGTGCACTGAAAATTACAATTTCCCCTGTCAGCTGGAAAACGGACTTTAGAAACCGTTTGTTACAGAACTCAAAACTCAAAAGAAAAGGATTGCGGGAAATGTGAAATGTCTTCGCGATTCAAAAGTGGCCTCCTGTTTGCATGGCGTTCGCAGGAAATATATTTAACGTTTTAACTTTGACATTAAAGTGTCAGTATCCATATCGATATTTCTCGGCGTGTGCAACAAATGGGATCTTAAAAGACTCTTTGCCCCTCTGTAAAAAAAGAAGGACAAGTATGAATTCAAAAGGCCTCTGGTGAAATGTGTCAATTCGGGGGGGGGGGGGGGGGGGGGGGGCGTTATATCGTAATAGGCAGCAAGCAAGAAGATTTGAATATGCTGCGTTTGCTAAACAACAAAACAGAAAGGGCTTACAGCGCCTGCATCACCAGGGAGGCATTACAGAGAGAGGGAGAGGTGCCCAATGACACACAAATCTACACACAATTTACACTTGGCAAGTGATGAAAGAACCCAAAGAGGAACAACTGGCGCTGGGGTGCAAGAGTGTGCGTATGCACACACATGAGGAGTTTCTTAGTCACAGGACAAGAGAACAAAATATCCCAAAATAAATCCTACCATCTGCCAGCGCAGCTTAAAGGACGGCCGTGTGATCGTTTGGAAACTGACCTCATTTTAGACACACAGGTAATAAGCCGTTACTGAAATTCTGAGAGGAAAGAGGTGAGGCTCTGGGAGTGCAAGACTGTGCCCTGAATGGTGGTGAAAAATCTTGAGAGGAAATGTTTTGTGAGGCTTCAGGCGTAACCTTAACCGGCCAAGATTAGAGGCAGTTGTGGATCTGATGCTGGAGATGCAGCAGAGATCCCAGGGCATATCTTGCTGGGTCCTGGTCAAAGCTTATCTGAGAATCGATAGAAGGATTGTGTGGAACTTTTGGGCTGGTCAACCTTGACTAGTCAATGTTTCTCTTAAACCCATATTGATTTATTCTGTGGTCCCTTCATTCTTTTTCCCAGTGTAATTTATGCTCATATCTGACAAAGAAAAGTAAAAGGAACATTATTTAATGTGTTGATATATGTAATTGTATGCATGTTAAATAAAATATAGCAACACATATCCTACATCTTTCATCTGCCAGTCCTTATGATGCAGTTTCAGTATACTACAATACATGGCATGCCCAAACATACACACGGATATGAATATTTGATATGTCATAAACATGTTTTATTATTTCCTATTCAACATATATCAGCACACATTATGACCATCACACAATGTGCCACAGGGAAAGGGAACTGGGAGAATTCCCAGCGTGTGACGTCATTTCAAAGAGGCCATACATAGCTCGTAAATTCGGTCCAGCGATGCCTTGTGTTAGAGCTGTGCCGCAGTACCCTTGACTTTGGCAAAGCTGATCGCAATCTGACCAGCAAATGGAGGTGATAGCATGCCAATAATTGCCTGTGAACAGAGCTGACATGGGGCAGCACGTTGGAACACTGCACCACCAGAGACACATTAATCACCAGCCTACTAAGCCTTACTCTGTCATACGTTAAGATTCTCCACTGCTCCGTTACGCAATCGAATACGTAATTCGGTACCAGAACTGGACACATACAATGTTGCATGTCAAGTCTGTGCGATGAAAATCATTTTAGATCCGCGCTTCATTCAATTTTTTTTTTTAAATGCATCACTTGACATTTACCGTTGCAGGTGAATTACTTTATATTCCATTTTAAAATTATTCTGTTGTATTTCAATTATTTTCCATTTTTTTCTGTTGCAATTAATTATAAGTATTATTTCATTATATAATTTTATGATTATACAATCATTATATATATATATATATATATATATATATATAAAAACATAAAAATTGAATACTGAATAAATCCGTTTTGCTGTGACTCTAAAAAATAAGATACCAAGTGGAAACAGCCAGGCTGTAGTATTTTATTCTCTCGGAGCTTTTCCACGAATGTCAGAGGACATCATCACTCAGGGGAAGAGCGGGGTGCGCTGAAGTACACAAGGTTAAATTATTAGCACAGATAAGATGTTGTTGTCACAGAGTTCTCAGAAATACAAGGAAGATGGCATGCCCCGCGGGGCCAGTGGTCATCTGTTGGCATTTTGGTCAGGCCACTAGCAGGGCCTGGCTCCCTGACTTCCCAACCTGACTCTAACCCATGCTGACCCTTCGTGCCTTCGTTTGTGCCCCATCTGTCAGAATTTGTGATGCAGTTTCCACAACACACCATCCGCAGGCTGAAGGAGGGATTGATGAGATTCTGCCGGAGCAGGTTTGTGGAATTTTTAAATATGATTTAGACCCCCTCACTGACCTGCAGGGTGCAGATTATCACAGTAATCAGAGTGACGTGTTTTTTTTTAAAGTCACCTAAAATAGACTTGAATGGTTGTGTTTAATTTACTCAGTAAATTTTATTTTTTATTTAACAGGAAAGGTCAAATAAGAGTGATTCTTTCTTTATGGTTAGGCAACCAGATTGGTAATTTGGCTTGTACATCAGGGTTAACACCTACTATAATATCCATTGTGTTGCAATGCAGCCAATATCATTGGTTTACCATTCAACTTCCCATTCGGAAACATACACCTCCAGGCATAATGAAACAAACTATGTGAGCTGTTACATTTCAAACTCATACCCTGACCCATTCTGGTTTCACATCTGCACTCGCAACCGTGTGAAACAGAAGAAACCACAACCCAGCTGTCAGTTAAAATTTCATGAATGTAACTTCTCTGTCTCTTGTCAAGGTGTTTTCTGGTTCATTTCCAGTGACATTTGTCGAAGAGCAATTTGCGTGGGTGAATGGTTAAAAGAACCCCCCGATCCAGTCTGTGATGTAGGAACCAAGAAGTAGACAGTTTATCCGGTTTTGTCACCACATAAACTATTCGCATTAGGGGATGTGACTTCTGCACTTCCCAGCTGGAGAGGTACTAATCATAGAGTGAAAATATATGAACCAGGTTTTTCGCAGACACACTGAATGCCTGTTTTCCGTGAAACCTGTGCTGGTGCCAAAGACAGCGATTCAGCTGTGGCGCATTCCACGTGGCTGACTGCCTGCACGGAACCCAGAGGCTTTGCATTTATACAGTGGCGTGCATGATGCGTAACCACAGATGTTCCGTGTCTGGGGTTAATAAACGCGGTCCGCTGTCTCATCTCGTCCCCGGCGCAAGCCTCTCTGTACGTGTGGGGAGCCCTGCGCCCACCCGGTGGCTGTGTTGTGCTCTGTCTTACCTCCCCAGCTGGACCGGGCGAGAACAGGCAGGCTGCCTACACAAACGTCTGCTAATAACCAGGCCAGGTGGGATTTCGTCACTTGAAATGCATGGGATTCCTGAAGTAACCTGCGCTGTGACGGAACAGGGAACCATGTTCGTTCTCAGAATTCCAGAACACTGGCCTCCTCCATCAAAATCAGAAACTTGGATATTCCGTCCACCATGTTGTGGGTTGGTGAAAAAAATGCCTAATCGAGGAGGGCCTCGAACCAAGAGTTAGGCCCTTTTTGGCATTTTCTACAGAAATGACTAATGGCTTTGAGGTCTTTGTCATTACAAACATTATGTCTGTACTATCTAGCCTCATTTAAATACACAGCATGCAGATACAATTTTATATGGCCACAAAATAGGTAACAAATTCACATAAAAGGATTTAAGACACATTGAGTATCAATGTAGGCCAGACTGGGTAGCATAACTTGGCTTCATTTTGATATCAATCAATTTAATGGAACTATTTATGAAAAGTGTTTTTTTCACAGAGTGTCTGCTTTGTACGCCGATAGCATTGTTTGTGGAGATAATAGTTATGGCACATTCTCGTACAGGATTTGTGTGGTGGTTTTGGATCTGGGTTCCCTGGCTGTATTTTTACATCCTCTGCAGGCTCGCATTTTACCCTGCTGACGTTGGCAGGCTATCTACTGTACTGTTTTATAGAGAGAGCGCCTTTTAAACACACTCATTCAATCACTCACAAAAACCTTGAGTACACAAACAGTCAGATACACGCTTGCGCACAAATACGCGCACACACACAGAACACATACAGAAACGCACACTCACACCCATTTATATGCATACATACACAACCACATGTACACAAGCGTGTGCGCACACACACACACACAGTGGACTGAGTCATCACATCGGTGGGGGGGTGTGGAGTCACAGGGTGACCAACAAGCACAGTGACCTCAGATACCACTGCGCTGGAACCCTCTTTTCTTTCCTTGTGCTTCTCTGGTTTGCGTGTGTGGCGTACACATGCTTAATTCCTATAAATGTCGTGTGTGGTTGCAGTACGGCTTCCAAAACACCCCCCCCCCCCCCCACACACACACACACACACACACACGCACACACAAAGTCCTTCTGTGAGTTCTATTCATCCTGCTGTCCTCTCTGCTCCCGCAATGACGCACATTGCTCTGACTTCTCTACAGTCGCAGGAGCAGATCCCCCTCCACACACACACACACACACACACACACACACACACACGCACGCACTCTCCAGGCTTACCACTGAGAGAGTGATGGAAGTGCTGAGGTCAGCAGCCCGTGCCCAGGGGCACTATCACCCTCGGAGGCCTGGCAGCTGCCGGCTCGTGCCTGACACCGTGCCACATCAGTGCTGACAAACTCAGGCCGGCAGCTCTGCCCCTGGATAACACTTTTGTCCTTGGAAAAAAAAAAAATCCTCAATAATTTCCAGCTCTGAAAGAGAAAAGGTAGCTACATATAATTGAGAGTACTCCAGGGGGAAAATGCACTTTTTCATTCTCGCTAATGAGATAATTAGAGGCTCAGTGGGTACCTCGTAACGTATGACTCTTCGGATGTGATGCGTTTGCTACATGTAAACCTGAAGCCTAAACATTAAAAACTGTTTTCTTTGTGCATTAGCCCAATCCACTGGAAATGAGCAAATGTTCAAATGCTCTCTTTATTAGAGTTTTCCTATTTGAAATGCTAAAGAAAATAGTGTAACATCACATACTGTTAGCCTGATTGATGGCCAGTTGTTTTGGGTCATTGTTGCGTTTTGCAAATTTGTTTCAGATTGTTGTGCAACTCTCTTAAGACTTCTGTTGTAAGGCTCAATGTTAAAATGATTTTTTTAAATCATAACATGATCAGAGTTATTCCACAAAATTAATAATGCTTGACGAAAGGGCTGTAACTATCTCACATCAATTGCTACGCCCTAATGTTAAAGACAAGATTCTGAGATGTTAACGCAAAGCTTATGCAGGCAATACGATTGCCGCATGTATCCTTGTAGAGTTCACAACAGGTAAAGTCTTACCAACTCTGCAGGTGCTCATTACACTTTTCTGTAACGTTTACTCCAAACTACAAAGAAAATCTTCATCTGCAAATACATTTCGTCATTTCAGCCCTTGGAGCCCTTCAGACACCAGCATATTCACACACACCCGCCATTCACACATTTACATTTAGTGTTTTGGCAGATGCTGCTGCTCAGAGCAAATTACAGAGCAAAGGAACTGAAGAGTTGGTAATAAAGCCACAGGAGAAACAGTACATATGAAAAAAATACACACCATACCTGAATGTTTCTCAGTCTGTGTCACAGTGCTATCATAACCAATTCTGTGTTTAATACCGAACAAGTGCCACAGTAAAAAAAACCTCAATATTTAGTGGAAAAATGCAGTAATATTCTTCAGTAATATGCCTACAGTAACAGCACATAATAATATACAAGGGAAAAAGAGATTTAAGTGTTATAACTAGGTAAGGGAGCCAAGATGTGATCTAAAGAAGTGGTTTATTTGTCTGCAGTGGATCATTTCCACCTACCGTGACCGCTATGGGAAGCTCACTTAGCATCCCCTAACACATTTAACCACAGCACCCAGATGCACACGATGACACCACACCAGAGTACCTCGATATCTGCCAGGACATTTAGCCAAAGCATCCATGTGTCTACAGTGTCGTTTAGCCAAAGTACCCAGGTGCGGTCTGTATCGTTTAGCCAAGGCATTCTTCCAGGGGGTGACAAAAAAAAAACGGCATTTAAGGTCCTGGGGTTGGTGCTTCCAGGTAGAGAGTAAGAACTTATCCTCACCTTATCTCTTGTCAGCTGTGGTAGACTCAACCCTGGCTCTCTACAGTGATTAATGGCTACTAATTCAAACTCAGTCTGAGAGGAACTGATAATGGGACTCACTTTATCTGATCCTATTACCCTCATCGGCCTCTGAGAGCGAGAGCACCACACTCTTGACACCGCAGGCTGGGGGACAGGGAAGGAGACTACAGGCAGCCAGCTCAGACAAAGGGAGGGATACTCATTGGAGACGCGGTTCTCCTTCAGCGAGCTTTTGTCCGAAATGAAATGGCCTCACATGACTCCTAAATCTTTTTCCACAAATTCATCCCCGGATTATACACAACAGTGAGAAAGAATGTGAAAATAAGAA
Organism: Megalops cyprinoides; assembly: GCF_013368585.1. Taxonomy (NCBI): domain Eukaryota; kingdom Metazoa; phylum Chordata; class Actinopteri; order Elopiformes; family Megalopidae; genus Megalops; species Megalops cyprinoides. The sequence continues at coordinate 48,990,985 of NC_050585.1, read as the reverse complement.
TGTGGAGTGGCAGCACTAATAACACCATCAACATGATACGTAAGGTTCCAATCATGTACAAGTATTAAGAGTTCCACTACGACTAAAGACACGCCTAGCAACTGCAAGACAGAGATCATTAACCGTACGCTGTCCTCAGCCTTGCCAATAAAAAAGGCAGTTCAAATGGTTTGTTTTATTGTACCTTGGCTTTGGTGACATTTATTTAAATGATTTCACGTTCACTTGAAGCTTGGAACATGTAGAATGCACAAATACAATGCATACTTATTTTTGTTCTCTAAATGAAAAAGATAATACTGCAATGCATGAGTCAACCTCAAATCTAATCGTATCACAGCAGTAGGAGCAATTTTCAGAATAAATCAGCTGCACTACTCACACAGACTGGGTCTTGTGCGCCCTCTGCTGGTGAGCCAAGAAACTCGGGGGAGCTACCGTCAAGTCATCAACTTAACGTGTTCCAGTTTTCTTTATTCTGAGGGGATTTCAAAACTGCTGATCGTTCAGAATTTCATACAAGCAACTTGACTTGCTGATTATAAGCATTCTCTCCATACATTTGAATGTTTCAACATACACATCTAAATTTGGTTCTCCTTCCAGTCAAATTTATGGGCTAAAAGTTGTTTGCCTTGGGCAAAACTTTCCAAACCAAGCCTCAGAATATTTTAATTAAATGAAAAAATAAAAGTTATATCTCAAAATGCACTCTTTGATCCTGATATACTGTTTCAATGGTGAGGATGCACTCTATATGTCATCTCTGTGGCAGACACAGAATCGCCTCCCAGTCCCATCCAAGCACATTTACATTGTCTGCCATTGGAATATTTTGGAATATATTGTACTGGAATATTTTTACATATAAACTATGATTACATTGTACTGAAATATTTTTACGTATGTACTATGATAGTCATATATTACGGTACACAAACTTAAGTGAAGTCAGTGTCGACCAGAATTATGAATCTCTCCTTTAATGTGTACAGTCAGGTCCCTAAACCATACAGCATTTTAGATGGGGCATGTGAAAGATTTGCGTCTACACATAAAAGTACTAGCATGCATTCGTGGATGTTTACATTTAACAGTAAACATTTACATTTACATGGTGGATGGTTCCATTTTTAATTAATAAATGATATTGCAGATCCTATGGTAATCCTATGGTAATATGGTACTACATATGGTAATAAATATCATCCCGTTTTCCAGTCCTGCTACCTCGCTGCCCTGCCCATCAAAGCCAACTGCGTTCCAAGAACCGGACATCCTAGGAGACATTCTTATAATCACTCTGCTGTTAACTACTATTGTCTATCAATCGTAAATGTCTTAAAGTACATTGCATAACTTGTCTTTAACTCTATCTGCCCAGTGCCGGACAGAAGCAGATGGGCCCCCCCTCTGAGCCCGGTTCTGCTCAAGGTTTCTTCCTGATAGGGAGTTTTTCCCTTGCCACTGTTGCCTTAGGCTTGCTCTCAGGGGGTCTCCGGCCTGGGCATAATGTAAAGCTGGTTTGTGACAGCTTGTGTTGTAAAAAGCACTATACAAATAAAAATGAATTGAATTGAATTGAATTAATTGCCAGGCTATAATCTATTGAGAAAATTATCTCATTATCAGTTTCATAGCTGACAGCTGAATGTCTCAGTTGCATGATGATAATGAGGTGTAATTAAACCGTTGACAAATGGTCATGAGGAAAGCTTGTTGTGATCAAGCAGCTGCTTTTATCCGCAGGTTTGTTGTGATGATGAGCAATTGGGATCAGTTGGCTCTTTGGTGGAGGTGGCAGCAATGACAGCAGTACCTGGACTTTAGGGGTTTGGGGCTTTGGTTGTTTTCTGTTTTGGATTGGACTGAAATTTTGTTTGGATGCTTCGGTGTCACAGGCCATTAAACAGCATTAAAGAAGGCACAGGGGGGAGGGGTGCGGCAATGAGGCTGGCCTCTCGGTATTGTGAAAGCTTTCAGTGAAGTATTTTTTGCAAAATTCACTTCACTTCATCTTAGATTGCGTTGGGCTGACTTTTGCAGTCATGCAGGAAATCGTAAGGTCACCTGAAACCTTAGCTTCTGCTTCTGCTGCAAACTGTTATTTCATTTTAGTTACAATTTGCTTCATTGCAAATTATGTGAGTGATGATAAAAGATATTTAACATATTATAGATGTATATATTGGGTATGTGACAAGTTGCAACTGATTTTTAATTTTGACACATAAAAATGTGTTCCTCGTGATTTTGTGGAATATTCTAGTGATGCGTTAGGTATAGTGCATAAACAAAGTTGTGTGTGTGCTTGTTTTTTCAAAAGGTATAGAATTTTTTTAATGGTGCCCATCATTGTAACCATCAAATCAACAGAAGTGCATGTTTCCTCCTGCTCCCCACTCTTTTCCATGAATCACTTCTCTGCACAGGCCAAGAGAGTGGGCGAGAGCGTCACAGTTATGTCTGGGAAAAGCTTGCCGGATCTGGAGCCCAACACACCATCTGCAGTCCTCTTGTCTTGAATTAAGCCATTTTTAATCAGCCCTCGGGTTTCTGCGCGTTAAAGACGTTTTAAGGCTTTACCCTCTTTCCTTGCGAGGGCCACCGAGGCAAAATTGCAGTCCAGCAAGGCTCGATAAATAAAGCATCTTTGGCGGAAAAAGCTACCACCACCATACCGGAGAGTGACCCATTTCTTGAAATACAAGTAATCTATCCTCAGATGTAGACGTACCCTCTCTCCCTCCCGCATATGCTTCTGATTGCCCTGTATGAGCCTGGGCAGACCTCAGGCTGAGATCTTTCTAATGTTGTTTGTGATGTTGCTCCACCCACAGGCAGTTTTCTGTTCCATCCGGGCATCCACATCGCCTCTGAACTACTACAGCAGAGTCCGCACTTTTCAATGCCAAATTTTAAAAGCCATCTGTGGGTTGTTTTGGCTGCTGCAGGTTTATAAGTGTTCCATTTTTAATAATGATACCTCCATGGTCCAATCAATATGAAAAAAAAACACTAATACAAAATGCTGTTGGAAAAGTCCATGCCAAACACTTTGGAATGCTTGCAGAATGTATGGCCGTCTTGAATATAGACAATGCAATGAGTATACTGCCATTTCTGTTATGAGCAGCATGTCGGATTACATCTGTCTATTTTTCGGATACGTTTTTGTGTTCAAAAACGTAGACCTGGATATCTGTTTGACATCATAAAAATGAATGGCTGCCCACCTGGTTTCTCAGCCTTACACCACTGCAAATGCTTCTGTTATGAACAAAACAAATTGGCTTTATTCAAAGCATATGACCAATTTGAAAATATCGCTACCATTCAAGGGTGTAATTTTGCATATGGACGTAGGGACATGTCCCTACCAATATTTGAGCGAACCCGTTCGTATTATCTTTGGAGTGAAGTCATATTACATAATTCCAATGTCCCCTCGGTTGTCGTGTCCCTACCAATGTTGCGACCAAAACTACGCCCTTGCTACCATTTCAAACTACACGGGTGACATTCATTACCCATGCTTTCACTTCATTGCAGTTTATTTCAATAATTTTAACACTACAAGTGAAAATACACATAGAGCTTTATCATATCATAGGAGCTGACATGCACTGAGTCTCCCTGCAAAAGAACAGCGGACAGTCCTTGCATGCCAGGTATATCGTGCCATGCCATATACAGGCAGATGCTTTATCAAACTACTTGCACAAACTGCTAAACGGTGTGTTGACTGTATATCTATGTAACTGGTCAGCAAACACAGTCCACATAATCCCAACACTAGAAAAACATGTCAGTGAACACAGGTGTCCATAGGAACAAGGCTGGGCGTGCAGATACAAATTCACTGTGGGCTAAGTTGAATGTAGCACCTGCCAGGAGTTTGTACACTGTATGTTGTTTGTATGCATCGGTCAAAGGGGTATTACACACAGAACTATGACTGAAGTGAGCCAGGGCAGAACAGGTCGTACTGAGCCCCCCCCCCCCACCCCTTCCAGTGCTCAACCGATCATTACTCGGCAGATTAAGGTTATTCGTTCTAGAGAGAGGACCCCTTGACTGATCGTAAGGTACCCACAGTCCGTGCAGTGTAATCAATGTACCGTAATGTCTCTCTGACACAAGCTCATTTAGTCAGTTGTTTGCGATCGTTTCTCTTCTGCAAATTTTCATCACGAGAGCGCGAAATATTTCACTGAATAGAGAGCAATTTCCCCTCCCTGTCCCTACAGCAACCATTGCCATTCGTTTCAGAGAGCTGGTATGGCACCCTAAAATTAAATACAGACTCACAGACAGTAATCCATCTCTTTTGGTTCAAGAGGAGAGATTGCTTCACAGCTGAAGCCACTACTCCATCATATTTCCAACTAAAAAAGGTTACTGCTTATTTCAGATAAAATACTTATTATATGTACTATCAATGCATACTATGACTTTTTTATTTTATGAATAGATGTACAGCTACGCCCACAGATAGGTCACATAATTTGTTACACTCAACATTGCCCCCCTGATCTGTCAGGCATACCCACAAAGCAGGTTTATATATTTTGTCTATAAATATATATATATATATCTCCTTGCTTTATGCAGCAGAATGGTGCAGTTCATATCATGCATGGCAATTTTCTGGCAGCAAGCTTAGAATTTTGACCTATTTATTGAAAGCTTTAGTAAAATACAGTTCCACTCAAAAGTGTGGACACACCTACTCATGGAAGGGTTTTTCTTTATTTTTTTACCATTTTTCCACATATTAGAATAATAGTAAAGTCAACAAATCTATGAAATAACACAATTGGAATTTCAGTGTTAAACAAATCAAAACTATCTCATATTTTAGATTCTTCAGAGTAACCATTTTTACATATGCATGAACTTCACTGTTTATTTTTCATTTATTTCTCTAAGAAATATATTCAATTCAATATATATATTCAATATATTCAAGCATGTAAGCTTAAGTCTTTAAATCAAACATCTTTGAATGCATGTTTCCCATTATTTTAGTCAGGTGTGTCCAAACTTTTAACTGGTACTGTACATTCAGTTAGCAAATTTTGCCTGTCTGGTGAGTTTGGTGAACTATCTTCTCTACAAGTAACACCCATTTATATTTTCATTTCATCTGTTATCTTTAAAATGGACCTCCCTATAGAAAAATACTTGTTTTGCCAAAATGAGTAAGTCTTTATGTCAAACCAAACATTTATGTCAGGCTAAACATGGTGATTCCTGTGAGATACAGACGTAAAATTCTACTTGGAATACCAATTTAAAATAGTTACCTATTTGTAACTGTAAGATTCACGAGAATGGTAACGGTCGTTGTCAAAGAAAAACTCTGAGTAAAACCACTGAGGTCAATCGTACAGGGTATATTTGGACCTCGGTGCATAAAACCATTTTCGCGGGGACGCCCGGTACTAGTTTTCAGCGGAACGATCGTAGCAACATGCTACTTTTCATTCCGGAATTTCTAGGGAACACCAAGCAAGACGACGTCGGAATGCACGGGAGTTCACACATGGATCCGCGGAAATAAATAGCAAGCTATTTAGCTAGCATCTGTCATAACGAATCACTAAAGCGTTATTCTGCTTTTGTTTTGCACTTTATAAAGTATTAACATGTCAATTTTCACACCGACAAACCAGATTCGGCTCACAAATGTGGCGATCGTGAGGATGAAAAAAGGAGGGAAACGATTTGAAATAGCATGTTATAAAAATAAAGTTATGAGTTGGAGATCTGGAGCGTGAGTATTTGAGGAGCCTAAAAGTCGCATGTTAGCTGTTAGCTGAGGTAGTTGTATTATTGTAGGGCTATTCTGGGACCCATTTTGGTCAACTGTTTAAAGTGTCACTTTTTCTATTTCGATGTTTGATACGGGAGAACCAGAAACCAATCGATTGTTATGTAAATATGTATATAGGTAGCTGTCTAGCTAGCTAGCCATCCTGCCTGCCAACCAGATAGCTAGTTAAGGGGAATTGAGGATAGCATTAACCTAGCTAGCAAGCTAGCTGTCATTTAACTACCTAAGTTAACAGTGAGTATCTATCTGGCTTGCTAGGTAGTCTAGTTAGCTAAAGTGTTTCCCTTACAAACGAACCATGTTTTTGTTAGCGCTATGCTAGTTATTAATTCGGCATGTTGTATTGAGCAAACGTAAAAGATCAAGAGTCGTATGACAACAAAGTATTTTATATTTATAGGGAAAAGGATTTGGATGAAGTCTTGCAGACTGATAAGGTTTTCATAAACGTGTCCAAGGGACAGGTGGCTAAGAAGGAAGACTTGTCAAAGGCATTTGGAACAGAGGATGTAACAGAAATATGTAAACAAGTAAGTAACTAGCTATTGTGTTTTTCTAATTGTATTCTTAGCTACACAAGTTAACTTTAAGTCAATTTAATTTAGGTAGTAATTTCACCTTTTTTGTCAAGCAAACCTGCAACCCTTGTCTTATTGTTCTTCATAACCGGAAAAGAAAAAAAAAACATTTTGGAATATGCTTCTGTGTTTCTAGATATTAGCAAAAGGCGAACTCCAGGTATCAGACAAGGAGCGACAGACTCAGCTGGAACAGATGTTCAGGGATATCGCCACCATAGTAGCAGAGAAGTGCGTGAATCCAGAAACCAAGCGACCATATACCGTCAACCTAATCGAACGTGCCATGAAGGACATCCATTACTCTGTCAAAGCAAACAAAAGCACGAAACAGCAGGTATGTGGACAACTGTTCTTCAGTGGTATTTCCATGGAATTGAATTTTCTGCCTAGTTTGAAGTTGGATCAGTTGCAGGCTTGGAAATGCCGATGAATTGGATCACGGAAAGTGACCCATGGAGTGTGCTGTCACTTCTCATTGAATAATGTAATTTTGTTTGTGCCCCCAAATTTCCCTCATTGTTCAGAAAGGTAAAGTTGATGTTTTTGTTGTTGTTTTACCAAGAGTACAGTAGAACTGATGTATTGTTCCAGGCCCTGGAGGTGATCAGACAACTGCGGGAGTCCATACAGATCCAGAGAGCACATATGAGGCTTCGATTTGTTCTGCCAGCCAAGGAAGGAAAGAAGCTGAAGGAGAAGCTCAAGCCCCTCATAAAGGTCGTGGAGAGCGAAGACTTTGATGACCAGCTGGAGATGGTGAGAGGAGGGGCAGGATCATTACCGTTGGGTTATACTCCCTCACTCTGGCTCTGATACTCATGCCAGTTGTGTCTCCCTTGCAGGTGTGTCTGATTGACCCTGGCTGCTATCGTGAGATTGACGAGCTCATTCGCTGCGAGACGAAGGGGAAAGGATCGCTGGAGGTGCTGAGCCTGAAGGATGTGGAAGAGGGAGATGAGAAGCTGGAGTAGTCTGCTCATCAGTCTCTGGCCACTCTTAAATTTACTGCACACTAACAAAATCCAAGCAAAAATGATGTGCTTTTGTAAAACTGATCCCTCATTATTGTTTTTTTTTTTGCTTGATTGCTGAATATTATGTTCAGATCCTCCCCTCCCTTTTACCATTTTTCACGTACCAATAACATGCAACACAGGAGGATTTTTTGAAAGCTATGTGTAGTATTTCTGTTCAGAAGATACAAGGTAAGTTGTGTATCTCATAGTTCTTAACAAAATATTCAGTCAGCTGGAGTTACTGCCAGAGAAGCTGACATGAAGAACATTGTTCAAGAGCATGACAGCGTTCCAGCTGGGTTACCGACCCGCAGCCCACAGGTCATTGGTAAATATCCCCCAAAGACTACACACAGCTGTCCTTTGTTTCGGGATGTGAATCAGTTGTGCTGATTTAGGTAAAATACATTATCAGTCAAGTGACAGCTGGTGACATGTTTAAAACATTAATTGGGATGGTGCCTGTAGTATGGCTGTCACCACTCAGTTTGGTTTAGGGGCACAGAATTCAACAGAAAACGTCTGATGTGATTTAATTTCATAGATACATAGCATTTGAGGGGAGGAACAAGCAATGCACTTGTAATACCTGATATACACAATCTATATATTGTGGTGCTCAATTTCCCCTAATCCTAAAGGGATAACCTAGAAGGTTTATTAGCTGTGTGTCTTTTTTACATTAAATATCCCTTTCTCATGGATTTCAAAATATTCAGCTCCATATGAAGCACAGATTATATGTTCAAACACAGAGGAAAAAGACAATAAAATATAAATGTAACAAAATCATTTGGATTGACAAATTTTATTTGGATAATAAAAAAAGTCAAATTGCAAGTTACACAAGTTACAGTCTGCATGCCTGCAATTTTAGGTCAGGGTAAAGTCACAGTTACCTCATCCTGAAAGACATGAATAATGGCAATTAATATCACAATGCAAGTCAAGGCAAGGTTTTTATTTTTTTTCAAATTGTTCAAATGTGGATGCAACATTGAATGCCTGTTGTGTTCAGAAAACATTCATTCCTATTTAAAATGATTATTCATTATTAGAGATAACTTTCAGTCAGGAATTGGTTGTGATGACTCAAAAGATGACTGTTTACCCTTAATGTGATGATTAAGACAAGTAAAACTACTTAAAAAACGGAAAACAGGAATGCTTTTCAATGGTAGCAGGCAGAGAAGTGTAATTAGTATTTTTTTTTTTGCAAGGATAAGTAAATCTTACAGTCAGGGAGTAAACATTTTCTGAAAGGAATTTGCCTACACTCACCCTACTGAATACATTACATGCATTTACTTATTATTTAAAGATGCATGTTAAATACTCAGGCTAAAACTACAGCAAGCCAGTCCTGAGTATTTTTTTCCATACAAGGACAACCTGATCTTAAATATGTCGGTTTGATTAAAATCTTCAGACTTCCATCCTTGAAATGTCCCTTAGCTTAGAGTTTGAACAACACACCGCTGTGCCTTTCATATAGCAAAGCCCCAAAATGTCTACATCTACTTTTCAAATTGGCAGTGACCGTCCTTTCTCAGGCAAGCCCCTTCCTTTTCACACCAATCTTATTTGTGCTTCAGTGCACAAATTAAAACACATACACATCAAAAGACATAACACAGAAAACCACTGTCTGCTGGTAATAAACCATCAATGTGGGCAGAAATGGGGACCTTAAGCTGCTCCTCTGAACCCATATGAGCAGGATGGCCACAGCAATGCACGACTGCTAGAGTGGTACACTGGTTCAAAGGCGTAAGGGCAGTTCCAATGATCACAGTGAAAACATTTTTTTAAAAATTAAGGCACATGGTTTCGATAACAAAACAGAATACTAAGATACATTTTAAAATATATGCATTTTATGAGGCACTAGTGTTGTGAATGCATGGACTACGTGCATATTTACCACGGCCAAGCCAAAAGCACCCAGGTAAGGCCAACAAACTACTAAATATGAAAACTGTCAAAATTATTACATACACAGCGATTTAATAAAAAAAAAAAAAAAACAGTGTTTCAAAAGAAAATGTGCATTTCAAATAAAAACACTTTTCAAAGTAAAGCATAATAGCTTGCCAGCTTTACAAACGCAATAAGATTAACTACTGATGCTAAATAAGGACAAATACTTGCCTCAGTGGCACGTTTCATCAAATGAGTAACACCTCAGCAGTTTCTTTGCAAGGCACCATCACACTGAATCTATACTTTAAAAGTAACTTCACTATCGTGCAAGTCTGCTGTAATAACAATGCTGCTGTGGTGATTAGTTGTAACAAAAATAGGGATAGTTATCAAAACCCACCTTTTTTCCTAGCAGTAATTTTAGGATGTTTTTTTTGTACAGTTCCATCGCATGCAGATTTTTTTTTTTAAAGCAACTTCTCGAAAGGACTCCCTTTTCACATAACAGAGTTTGACCAGTAAAGAGGAAACTGCATGACAGTGGCCACTCCAAGAAACCTGTGGGTGTATATACTGAGTATCAAACTGTGAGTGGGGGGGGGGGGGGGAGAATTATCTGCAGGGATGGTTGAAATGAAACATATCTACTTTGCGTGCAATACCAAACTTTCTGGCTTCACGTCATTTAAAAACATGTGGAACAACATCATGTGGAACTGCATTAGAGAGGAGCCCTCTCCATGCTCTGGGCTCATCTAATGCACAATCCAAAGAATGCTCAGGAAATGTGCGTGTTGTGATTACAATCACAGAGTGTAAAAACTGCAGTGTTGCTCATTCCTCTTCTCCGCTGCGGATTTCATCACACCTCCTCAAAGTAGGCCATTTGGGCCATGTAGGCAGAATTGCGCTGTAAGAGAATGAGAAAAGAGAATGGTTTTGATGGAATCAGTTTCAATTCTTTGAACTCTTAAAATTTCAGAATTATTCAAATTTCTTGTGCCAAGATACACCCCTGCGATATATACTGTTGGCCGGTCATAAAAATGACCGTAATACCAGAAATTACAAACCGCTCTGGGCAGATGTATATTTAAAGATCCGAGTGTACTGGGGTGTTACATATTTTTTTTCCAAGAAAGAAAAGAAATGCTGGTAGAAAAGAAATGGTAGAATGCTTATGATCAACCCATATAATTTAATTCCTTCTACCAGACACCTATGGGATCCACCACTTTGCTGGCCTATCTTTGGGAAGTGAAGTGACAGCAGTTTAGTCTTAATGCATCTTTTTTTTTTAACACATTCACTAATTTTGTGCAGTGAAGTGACTATAGAGCTATAGAGGAATGAAAGCATAAGGTAAGATAGAGTTCAGAAGACTGCCAAGCATTGCCAAGCCATCAGCGCATATCCAAGCCAAACCACAATGCAGCACATGATCCGGGTCTCTTCAAAGCACGCTTTCTGACAGATACTTTACCACAGTCTGCACAGTAGGGATTTTAAATACCCATTACATTTGAATTCTTGTTTTTTTTTTCCTCCCTGTCCTGGTATTTTAAATATACGTCCGCATACAGACGGGTGACAAATTAAAGGAAAAACCAACAAAGTGTCTTAGTAAGGCGTTGGGCCACAACAGGCCGCCAGAACAGCTTCAGTGCACCTTGGCATAGATTCTACAAGTCTCTGGAGCTCTACTGGAGGGATAGAACACCATTCTTCCAAAAGATATTCCCTCATTTGGTGTTTTGATGGTGGTGGTGGAGAGCGCTGTCTAACATGTCAGTCCAAAATCTCCCATAGGTGTTCAACTGGGTTGAGATCTGGTGACTGCAAAGGCCATAGCATATGATTCACATCATCCATTCAGTGACCCCTCGTGCCCTATGGATGGGGGCATTGTCATCCTGGAAGACTCCCTTCAGGATAGAAATGTTTCATCATAGGATAAAGGTGATCACTCAACAACTTTGTATTGTTTTGCGGTGACCCTTCCCTCTAAGGGGACAAGTGGACGCAAACCATGCCAGCAAAATGCCCCCCACAGCATAACAGAGCCACCGGACCCCCTCACTGTAGGGGTCAAGCATTCAGCCCTGTACCGTACTCTTGGTGTACGCCACACATGCGCTCACCCATTATGAATATGGTGAAGGCTGACTCATGTGACCATCACCTTTTTCCACATCTCTGTAGAACAGTGTCCATGGTTTTTGCACCACTGAACTTTCAAATGTGCATTCATCTTTGTTTATGCACTGCAACCCTACTATAATATCCCTCTCTATGTAACTGTTGATTGACTGTTCTTGCTGACACAGTCTATTAACAGTCCTGCATTGACATTCTCAGTCACCTGAGGAAGAGTTGCTCTTCTGTTTTCCCTTACATATTGCACTAATGCACGAGCATCACGGTCATCGAATGTGTGCTGTTGACCACAATTTCCGACCCTATTTACTGATGTCTTTCCCATAGATCTAAATGCAGACGTCACTTTAGTCACTGTTCCTGTTGAAACACTAGCCAGTTGAACAGTCTTTGTGACTGAAGCTCCTGCCATCCGTGCCCCAACAATGAACCCGCTTTCAAAGTCACTTAGATCTTTTCCTCTTGCCATCTTAATCCAAAATTGAGATCAACTGGGCCTACTCAGCATTTTTATGCATGCCACAGAGCATGACTGGATGTTAACTGTTTAATTGTACAATGCAGTACACCTGTGTGGAAGCATCTGCATTCGTTATGTTTCTCCACGCATTTATTCAGGGTGTTCCTTTAATTTGTCACCCATCTATGTATGTATGTATGTATGTAAGATAAGCAAAATTAATTTCAACAATTTGTTGGTGTAATTTTTCTAGGTAATTAAATTAAATCCCTGCAAGGCAAAAATTTGTTTCACAAGTATTAAGATAATGTAGCTTATCTAAACAGTAGTGACAAATTGTTAAAATAGAAATGTGCTTCATAACCAAAGAGCGGCCGGTTCAAGTGCCTATGGTGTCACTGCTGCTGTACCTTTGTAATGTAATATAAATGGTTTCTTAACATACAAATATCTACACTATCAGACATGAGTAACTATTGGCCCTTTGAATGTACAGGTGGCTGTGAAGAGGCAATCACAGAAGTTCAAGAGATGACTGCACATTTTCCTCCGTACAAACGAAACTAAAATTACTCTGCTCATAAATCTGATGGGCATCATCTGAAAAAACATGAGCGGACAGCAATGGATGTTTAATTGTTTCAGCTTGAGATGCTGTACAAATAACTGTCTTACTTCTGAAAGCACTTCAATGAAAATATAATTTTAACAAAAATAAACATTTAAAACCAAGAAAATTAAATATCTGTAGCCTGTAAATGACTGCTAAACTCCCTACTGCGAACACACACTTCTGTCTGAACTACTTCTTAATGGTAAGACTCACACCCAATATTCACTGTAGTGATATTTTGATAAAATTCAACTGTCCACTTCCAGAAAGCAATTCCCAAATTGGAATCTCACCATTGGAACAAGATTTGGCCTGTAACTACAAAATTCTTTTATACGGACTCTCCAAGTCCATTTTCCCACAATTTATCTACACTGAAAAAAGTGTATTTTCAACAGAATGAAAATGTTCTTAGTTAAAAAAAACCAAACAAATTCAAAAAAAAAAATTCAGTGAAACCCCGTCCAGAAAGTAACACTTCAGAACAATAGTCCGCCTATCCGATTTGCTGTCCATCAGATTATCTCAGCAAGTTGAACAGACTGTGGTACTGTAAGTGCCTTCTGAGGACAGAGGGGTCAGCTGGACCCTCCTGCGTGAGCTCATTCTCAAAGCAGGAACCGCTGGTGCACAGCGTACAAAGCAACACAGCTTTTCACCTCAACACCAGTATCACTCCATTATCTTCAACTGGCCTCTCAAATGTAGATAACTTCTGAATCATAGTGCCCGACCTACAGTCAAAGCAACAGACCAGCACACAAAATTTACCAGGAGGAACCACATTCATTCCTGCTGTGTTAAAACAAATGAGCAGAACAGCAGTTTAATGTAATATATGCATGCATTTCAACACTTGCATTCACTTAAAAGCAACTAGAGTTGGTTTCCGTTTTGCTACAGAAGTTATTATATGTGTCCTTCAAAATCAAAGCAAGGCACTCTGAACAAAGAAAAAGTAATGAAGACATACATTTTTAATTTTAGAAATAAACAAGACAATCGGAGACAAAGCAGCCTTGCATGAATCCACAGAGGCCAATCCAACAGCTACACATAAATTAAGGAAATTTCAGGGATTAGGATTAGCTAAACACTTGCAAGTTAGATTACCTCTGCACAGGGGAGAGCACACGGTTATATGAACTCCTGTTAGCACTAAACACAGCGGACAAAGGATGCAATGACTACATGTAACAGTGCAGAAGGGCTCCAGGTAGACAGCATCCTGAAGCACTGTCCCAGGAGAAGCTAACCCTGACACTAACTTAAACCTTTGGCCAAAAAAACTGACCTGGAGCCAGTGTTTCACCTTTGAGAGCTAAAGATATAAACTGAAAGGAGGGTCTGTAACCTTCACAACACTTACGTTACTGTGGGGAATATAGGGGGGGTCAGGGTAGACCCTGGCCTCCCCCCGGTGGGAAAATACTCCGGCCTGCTGCTCCTCCAGCTTCAGGGACTCGATTTCTGACTTGAGCTCCTTTAGCTGGTCTTGCAAGTGCTTGCTCTTCTCCATATACTCCAGCCTGCAAACAACACACACTACTCTTCAGAGCACCGTTACTGACAGAGCACTACTCCCCACCAAATGGCATTTTTGGGAGTGAGCTGGCTTGGCAAAAACTGATTATACATATGTTTTTGAAGCTAGCTAGGTAGTACTTCACCATTTTCTAGATATTTATAGTTATAAAAATTGCTAGTTACATGTAAAACAAAAAAACTAGGTTACACATATAAGCAAACACACCTACCTATCAGATAATTAAAAGCAAACCAAAGCCAGGTGGAAAAAGTAGTTTGTTTGCCAGTTAGCAAACTGACAAGCTAATGTTTGTGACTTCTGTACAACATTTGTGTTTAGGTTGTGTCCCCTCGGATGTTTGTCTTTTTTATTACATTTTAAAGTAACTTTGGCTACTACTGAGGGGGCTCACATGCTGGACTGACATATGCGCCTCTGAACAGCCTAAAGCTGACACAACCAGGTTTACTGACACACTGGAGACCACTCTCACTAATGAATACTACAGCCATGCCCTGTAACAGCTGGTCCTCAGTGCACGTAAACAGACACGTGGTGAGGAGACCACTGTCAGTCTACTGAATGCACAAACACCCTGGCGAATATGTACCGCTCTCTTTCAATCTCCATGGATAATCTCTTCATATCCGAGTCTTTGAAGTCCATCCTGACAGAACCTGTCTCAAGATTGAGGTCTCCTCCATCAGGGGGCGGAGGGGGGCTGGAGTATGCAGCGATAAGCTGAAACACAACCAGAAAAAAAGAGGGGTTGGGGGGGAATGAGAGAGGAGACAGTTAAATAATACCCAGGATATTTAAAATTCCAGCATTTCAGTACCTGAAGAAAAGCAGCCACATACTTATTTGGACCTGATAATACCACTCCACACACT
Organism: Megalops cyprinoides; assembly: GCF_013368585.1. Taxonomy (NCBI): domain Eukaryota; kingdom Metazoa; phylum Chordata; class Actinopteri; order Elopiformes; family Megalopidae; genus Megalops; species Megalops cyprinoides. The sequence continues at coordinate 48,975,975 of NC_050585.1, read as the reverse complement.
AAAGTTAAACGGTGAGAGACAAGCGACCCAAATGATGAGTGAGTAAGGCATCATGAACTGCCTAGCCGACAAGGGGCATTATATTCCATCAGTGTCTCACCAAGCTTGAAACAGTCAATGTTCTGTTGCTGAAAACCAAGAAATTTCACTGGTTCAGATGAGCCACTGATTTGTGCATGGGGCCTCGACTGAAGCCCATCGGCAGGACCTACAGGGTATGTTGTTTTCGTGATTTCCAAAAGCTTCTGCTTAGCCCTACGCTCTGCATCCTTAGCCTCACTCAGGTCCTGTTTGAGGTGATCCGCCTCCTTCGACCTGGAAGACAATCAAAACACCAAACAACCGTTCATAAACTACAAAACGAAAGCCGACATTTCAGAAGCGTCGAGACCGGTTTGTGCGAGGCGTGCACGCCGACCTCCTCTCCGACTGCTCCACCAGCTTGACGGCCAGCTGCTCCGCCTCCCGCATCTTCTGCTCCATCAGCCTCTTCTCCTCCTTGGTCTTCATTGCCGTGACCTCCAGACGCTGCCTCTCCTGTTCCGCCTCGGCCGCTTTGTGTGCCAGGAGTTTGGCCTCCTCCTCCGCGATCTGGGCCTTCTCTGCCAGCAGGTCGGCCGTCTCCTCCGAGCGGAGCTGTTGAAGACGGGGGAGGGGGGTCAGGACATGAGGAACACTGCCAGACCCTCAGGGACCGTAAAGGTTGCAGTCCAGACCTCCCACTCACCAGTGCTTCGTTGGCTAGCCGCGCCTCGTCCTGCAGCTGGAAGAGCCTCCGCTCCATCTCCTCCTTGGCCCGCTCCGCCTCCTCCCTCAGCTGCTTCTCTCTGGCTAGAATCTGACGCTCCATCTGAGCATACAAACCGCAGTTTTTCCACAGTGAGATTAAGTGAACCAAAAAAATGGCAATATCCACTGAGCTCCATCTAGAGACCAATCCGCCTGACAATCTGCCAGAAAAAAAGACCGACCTTCTTCCTTGCCTTCTCCTCTTTAGCTTGTGCTCTCATCTGCTGGACCTCTATGGAGTCCGCTTTCCTTCTCCTCATGAAAAGATCATGGTTTCCAATGCACAGCTGCAATATCTAAATACAGGAGTGGAAAGAGCAGGTAACACATATTTTTGGCTGGTTCCAGAGCATACTACATCAAAGACATTGTTGAAAATGACACAACATTGGTTGGAAAGACCTACCAGTTTGTTGACTCGAAGCTGGGAAGAGTAGAATTTGAAAACATCTTTCTTTTTGTCTAACGGTTTTATAGTGAACTGCAAAGGACAAGACCAAGAGTCACTTCAACTTGAAGTTGTTTTTAAGCAGAAATCATCAGCATTTTTTGGCCATCATCTGGAACTCAGAATCTGTCCTACCTCCTTTTCACTGTAGGATATGTTTCTGATTCCACTCCATGGGAAGGACTTGTTAGGGTTGAGTTTACTGTTGGGGTTATATATATGAAGTCCTTGAGCGTCAACTCCAAGAAGCAGCTCAGTGTCCCTCTTGTTTTGCTGTGGGTTTTTACAAACAGTAAGAAAAATCAGTGGATTCCTGTCACAATGAATTATACAACTGAAATGCAAAGGGCTTCAATTCTAACATATTAAATCAAACCAGACATCTCACCAATGTAAGTTGCTACAAAGTTCTGCAGATTGCCTAGTAATGACAGAAAGTCCAGTTACATTAGTTACACAGATTCTGGCTTCTGACAGAAACAAGTGAAACATTGATCATCTTTTCACAAGAACTGAATGTGATTTTCACTTTCACACACGTCAGCTGGCATCAGCTGCCTTGTTAAGATAGGCCTAATCAACCCCTCTTTAGTCACACCAGCGCCCGAGTGTGACCATGACACGACCACAAAACATCTCCCTGTTCACACTGCATGCATGACGAGAGGCAAGTTACTCACTGTAATGGAAAAGTAACTGACACCGTACATCTCTAGGTCTTGTGCTATTTTCAAATAGTCCATTTCAGCTTCATCCCTTAAAAAAATAAGTGATAAAAAAGTAATGTTCCAAAACACATTTTACTTTCTCCTCAGCTTTCACATATCTGGCTCCAAACTGACGCATAACCCTTAAAAGATTAAAACAAAATACTAAATTACTAACCAACTAAAACCAAGGGTGTGAAAAGCATTTTATAACCATGTCTGTCCTTTTTCTGTGATAACAAGTAGCACAGTGGCATGATGTGAAAAATGATTCTTGACAGAGGGTGAAAGGAACACTGACAGAAACAACTCCTGGAATGATTCTACTAACTAACAGCTGCAATCCAATATACACAAGAGCCTGACAGTCATAATGGACTGGATCGTTTTAAGCAAAAGCAGAAACTCTATGTCTGTTTTACCTTGCAATCCCCCTGTGTTCTGCATACCAAGCCGTTATCTTCTCTTCCCACATGTCTGCCGTCATCTGATACTGCATCAGCACCTGCATATTTACACACGCATCTAACAGTCACAACAGATAAATCATCTAAAGATACGTATAAAAAAAAAAAAAAAAAAAAAAACACCTGTCCACAAAAGGCCAAAAATGACATCTTGCATTTCACATCCCAAAGTCAACAAAAACTGGACAGCCTTGTAAAGACACTTACTTTCACAAATATGCATTTCTGCAAACTGACGAATTTAGAGATAAAGTGAATTGCACCACTTACTCTTTTAGGCAAAAGCTCGTCTTGGGCCAAAAAGCCTGGTTTGTGGAAGTTTGGGTCATAGTCTCCGTACTTAAAAGGAATGCAATAAATTAATTGAGATGTTAGTGTACAATAATCAGTCCTTTTTTACTTACATTTCTGAGTCCCATCGTTACTCAGAAGTATTTAGCTGTTATGCAATCAAAGACAGGTGAACAGCCCTAAATGACATACAGTGTACACTGAGTGCTAACACAAAAGCCTGAGGGACCTACCTTGGCTTGAACTGCATACGATGCCAAAAGCACAGAGGCCTCAGGAGAACAGAATATTTCCTCATCTAATATCTGCTTTTTGACCTGAGGAAAATGAAGACAGCATTGGTGTTTCTATATGCAAAGCAATCAATCTAAATGGTGCTAAACTGTGGGGTGTAGGAACCACCTTCTTTAGTATCAACCGGTCTGAAAGACACAGGGTACAATTCGCAATATCACTGTGAAAGGAACATATGCCTACTAAGTGAAGAAGAGAGACAGGACGTGGTTCTGACCTGCAGAAAGAAGAGATGTTGGGTGATCTCTTGGACAAGCTCCTCTTCTACTTTCTCTGGGAAAAATTTGGCCAGGAAGTGAAATGTAATCGGGGAATCTTTTGGAACCTCTTGATCCAAAACCTGAAAAAGGATCAATTTAACAGAAGACAGCAACATGTTCATGGCCCCTGTCCTTAGTTTGGCTATGTGAAAGGCAATACGGCTACCCGATTAACAGGCTCTACATATGCATTTTTATGTATGTGTAATGTATATACATATATTACAGAGTCTAAACAGGAAAGTAATATACATTCTTTCACCAATTTAATTTTGAATAGACTAAGATGTTTAATTCCATGTATACAAAAAAAAATGAGATTTTCACTAGTTAATTCGTGCTACTCAGTTCCAACCTCAGCTCAAACAAACTTAGCTTAAAAAAGCAGAAGTAATTTGAAGAAAATGGTCTGGAAACAATTTACCAAACTACAAACGCATGAGGAGACACACTGGTGCCTTCGTTAAGAAAGCATTCACCTACAATGGCAACATATCTATGTGACAACAGCAGTATCACTCACCCGTTTCTCTGTTTTTAACCAGGCATAGGTGTCTTTCACAGTATATCTAAGACCAAAGAACCAGGTCTCTCTCAGCCCAATAGTCCGGCAAACCAGATCAAAGAGGTCTTTCCCTTTCCACTTCACCTGAAAAAGAGATTAATCACCCTTGAGTTCTTATCTCCTGAGCGGAACAATTTTAGCAAATGGAGAGAACATTATAAAACACCTCATAATTTATTCAAAAATAAATCAAAAATGAAGAGAATCACATTATGCACAGTCAGCCAATTTAATCAAAACCGGACTCATCAAATATGAACTCTCCTTGGAGGTCACAAATCTTGAACACTATTTAATATGTAACTATATGCCATTACTGTTGTTATAAACAGTTGTTCATGGCCATTATCACCAACATTCCAGATGTTTATGTATTTAAAAAAAAACTGTACAATGAAAAATGTCACAAAACAGTGGTGTAAGTATAACATTTAAACTGGTAATGAACAGCTAAGCATTGTTGTGTAATTTTCAATCAGGTTATATTACTACCTCACAACTGAATTCCATTTCAGCATCCATGGTGATGACTTTGACTTTGAAAGTCTTTGGTTGTTTCTTCTTCAGACCTAAGATTGACATTTTTGGTTTCAAATTTTTACCTAGAAGGGGAGAGAGAATACATTTATGAAGAGGACTCAAAATACTGTATTACTGACCATACTGACATCTTAAATCCAAATGGAAAAAAAAAACCTCACTAAGACCACTAAAACCACGCTTGGATTTGAACTCACGTTTCTGCAAAATGGGTGTGGATGGATCTTGTTAGAAAAATACATTATATTACAGAAAGGAAGATTCTCGCTTCGGTTGTACTTTATGTAACGTTGTCATGTATGCGTGTGACTACGGAGTAATTTTGCCTGAGAATCGTAACATTACAGTTAAAAAAGTGGTTCTAAACAACGTAACTAGCCAGCTGGGTATCTGCATCTGTACAGTCAGACCAGTAATTATGGTTGCTAGCAAGATACAGTTTGTCCAAAGGTACTGGTACCCAGCTATCTAACAACAATCTGTGCAATGCATTCAAACTGAAAACTGGCTTAAGAGTTAGCAAAAGTTGGGGACATCAAGTCGACTACATAGTTTAACTAAATACATAAGACTAACTTCTTTACTAATCTAAATTTAGCTAAACATGCCAACATACCTTTGCTTTTCAAGTTCCAAAGGTAGGCCGAATCCCCGAAATAAAGTTTGCAATCACAGCCGAGGGAAAGAAAGAACGGAAAGGCGTGGATTACCAACTAGCGTTAGCTAAATAAGGCAGTTTCCTGGTTCACTCGCTAAACAAATTATTTAGTACAACCAGCCAAGATGTAGCATTTAATTTTACGCGACGAAAGCAGACCAAAACAATCCGCATGATGAACGAAACCTTTCCCGAAAATCCATGTTGTTCACTGTTACTTTTGTTAGTCTAGCTGGATAGCTAAATTGTCATCATACACTGTAACTCCAACAAGATAGCGAATACAGTACAAAGTTGCTAGCTAACTACTCTACTTTGTTAGCTCTCTTTTCTTCACGTTTTGAAGGAATGGACTTTCCTAGCAGATGGAATCACTTCTCTCTACTAGTAAACTCGTTGTTGGTTTGTGTAGCTTTTGTTCCGAGTCGCTCCAAACAGGTGAAGACATGGCCTGCCCTCCCCTACGTCTGGTCGACGTCACGTCTGCACAGCAGATATGATTAGTATAACATGTGGATCTTTGCGCCAAGCGGGCTCAAAACAGCGTTAACCCATCCCACTGGATACGAAATCAGAGGGTCTGCGCAGATGAGACACTGGACAGCTGGTTTTACGTTACTGGCTGTGCTACAGTTGTTAGCTACACTGAAAGACAGGGATCAGTTTAGCGCACAGGCTGTGGAGATCTACAGTCACAATCGGATCTGCGCACGTTTGCTCTTAACATCAACACTCGTGAACAAACATTCTCGTCTGCGCAGAACATGCATTTTCCATAACTTGGCCGCACGGGACATGAGTGACGGTAGCTAGACGAGGTTGAAGTTAGCTTCTTACTCTAAAACGCTGGGCCATTTCCCTCTCTGAGAAAAGGTTAGTAAGTTAAAAGTATTTAATCAGAACCTAGATGAAAGTAATTACATGTAACGGTGGTATTTAATGCCTTGTCTTCATGCACGGCGGTTTTGAAAACGGCATTGGTGAACCGTCCAGTACAGCAAGCTGGCTACCTAATGTGGAGTGGCTTGCTAGCTGGTTATAGTCGGTAACCGGTATCATGCCTTTGTCCAGCTTGCACTAACCAACCAGCGAGCTAACTAGGAAGATTCGGTCTCTAAGTAGATTGTTAGTACCACGGTTTTGGACATCGATTTTTATGTTGTATGGAACACAGCTTTCATCCATGTGCATCGTCTGGATCCGTGATCCAATAGGAGGAAGGCTACGTCTATACAACATTTTTTTCAGTTTTGCTATTTTTGTAAGAGTGCAAATGAGTTACTTGCTAGCTAGGTGTGTGTCACCCATAATTCGGACTGATGGATTTTACAGGCTCGCTGTTAAGATAAATGGATAGTGATCATGCTGATGTGGCCAAAAGGGGGGCATTATACGAGCCCGTTCGTGAGTAGAATTCAGTTGGGTTGCAGATCTATTTCTACAGCGTGCGAGAGTTAAGTTTACCCATCCTTGTGTGTAAGCTTCAGAGTACAATGCATTAGAGACATGTTGTCCAAGGCGTCAGAGGTTATCGGTGAGGACCTTTTAATTTTATGTGGGCGGTCCGTCTAGAGATTGACGTTAACTGTCTGCACCCACCATAACCGGAAGTTGAGAAACCGTAAATATAATGGACGTTCGTGGGCTTTGCTCTACTCCTAAGAATATTTTCTCAAACATAGGGGTACAGTCCTTTTATCAACACCGTAAAATAACTTCTGTAAAACATTGACAGAGTCACGTGTCACACTCGACCTGCCTTTTCCCGAGGCTCTTGGGTAAAGTTGTTCTGATTTACCTCTTTGGAAAATGTCTGCCACCTGTCAGTTGTATAGGGTGCTTTTGGGACAGCCGTGTGGTACCTCAACGGGTGTCTGTAACTCGTGTGTCAGACTCATTCATCTCTTTAGCCTATTGTGTATATTCGTCATATTGTTTAGGCCTACTATTATTCACTGCTGCGCTGTGTTTCAAGTGTATTTCTGACCCTAGCTTTGAGTCCACTTTCTGTGCCTATTGGCTGTCGTGTAACCCGCATGTAAAGTACAACACAATGCAAATGGCTCTATGTCTAAGACACATAGGCCTACTAAACAACTCGCTTTCACAATTCAAAATATTTTTCTTTCTCCCCCATGGCTGCATTGGTCTTCGGTCTTGACGTCCTGAAGTCATATCCTTTAATTTGTAGCTCCCATACCTATATCCTTTAGCATAAAATAAGTACAGTCTTCTCCTTTGGTGCTGTAAATTAGAGTAGATGCCATCTTTGTTAGTGTTGCAGATAAGAGTAATATATCAAGTGCTGGTGATAGGAAGGAAGCATAACACTTGCTAGCAAGTATGTCAGAGATGAGAAGAGTATAACTCATTTCCTAATTCAGAAATTAACTACTTCGACGTGCAATGTAAGCAATGGAAAAATAGACCATCTTCCTCATTGTCTGAGATAAGAGGAATATAATGGAATCCTTTCTGAGAACACAGAATTCCTTTTCATTATTCGTCCTGTGGCACTGAAGCGCCAGTGTAGAAAGGAAAATGTTTTGAATTGTGAATTTAATTTTGAAATTAAATTTAATTGTGCGAGTTGTTTAATATGTGTCTTACACACAGAACAGGGAATCAGGAGTCTAACCTGGCTGGCTGGAGAGTACTGGTACTCTTCACCACCGGCAGGTGTTTGAACTAGCAGTGAGGCAGCAGGGGTCAGTAGCTACGTATACTTGGCTAGCTGTGTCTCTGGAGTGAGCAGCTCCATGGTCCCGGATAGGCCTGTCCAAAGTGCCTTTTGGAGTGTCCAGGACACACGGGTGGGATCAAATCCTCCAACCATAGCTCTTTTCTGTATACACGGTATTTAAGCATTGAACCTTTCCAATAATAAAAATGACAAAACATGACATTTTTGGCAGTTGTTTCGTGCTTTGAAAGGTGCAAGGGCAAACCCAAACACAGTCCTGTGTGGTCCACTCAATGTATTAGCCTTTCATTTTCACAGTGGTGGGAGGTGCATTTGTTTGGTCTGAATAGCAGAGATAAGGACAATGCATTTAACTCTCTTGTACTTGTCTTCTGTTGAAGTCATTTGGGTTTCATAGACACAGCAGTGCCTTTGTGATGCAATAATGTGTCTTCAGCCTATACACTGTGAATAAAGAATAAAGATGAATGTTGTTAGAAGTGATTTTATCTGCCTAGGCACATAATGGGGGTAGTGGCTCATAAATATCGTTATATAGGTAGCCATAGTTACTTAGCTAGGAGTGTGTCAGCTAGATGGGCAGTAAAATACTTGCTGAAAAAAGCAAGTCAGTGTTGCATTCTGCCATAACTTCCATTGACATTTATTGTTGAAGACAATGTGGAGCTCATAAAACATTGATGTGTATACTGAGTCACAACACTTTTCCCAGGCATTTCTCTTTCTCCTCTTATATACAGTTTTGCCTGTTAAATTTATGCACAGTTGCTAGATATTAATGTCTTTTCTAAATTTGAAAAAAAAAACAAACTCAGATTGGAGTATCTAGACATGCTGGGAGTCATAGTTCATAGATCAAGTCAGGGAATTAAATGAAAGTCTTTGTTTCCTATGAATATTTTTCATTTAATGAGTTAAACTTAAATTCAGTTCTTGATTTTAACTATTTGAAATTAAATTGACCCCAGCACTCCTGGAAATGTGTAGAATGAGCAAAATATTCCTCAGTGTCGTGCCATCTATAGAAAGGGACTTTTAAAGGCCAGTGTGATCACTTTCTGATCCAAGGAGTTAGCAGTCCTGGCTCAGATTCCATATTCTCTCCTCCCTGTCCCTATCTGAAATCAACTTATAAATGTATGTGACCTATTTTGAATCATATCAGCAGTTTAATTGCTTCAGATAACAGATTCAATTTGATTAGATCGCCAGATAGTTGTCTAATTTATACCATATAAAACTTAATAATTACATTGTCAGTATTTTAATATTTCTGTTGTTAGGAGAAGCAAGAATGGGAGATACCACCAGGACGTTTTCAGATGTTAAAAATGTCATACTCTCCGCCCACAAAAATACAGGTGCTGAAGATAAAATTAATTTCTACAATAACTGGGCTGACATCTATGAGCAGGTAATGAATCAGTGGTCGGTGATATTAACTTGTGCTCTCCATATAGCCGTCCAGTTCCACAGAAGACCACATTGAAACATTTACAGTATATTTAATGACATTTTGTAACGACAGAAAAACTCACTTTCTGTGAAGAGTTGATACGCATTCTCAGTGTCAAACGCCATTTTGTACAGGACGTAGCATTACTGGATTATAGGGCTCCAGCCCTAGCTGCAGAGTGCCTGTCCACATCTTTCCAGGGGAACAGAGAGGATGCGTTGGTACTGGATGTGGCCTGTGGCACAGGCCTGGTAGCCACATGGGTAAATACTGCCATTTTCCCTCTTCACACCAGGGTAATCTACAGTAGTTTGGGAATTAATTTACAATATTATTTGCCAAAGCTACATTTAAAAACAGTAGGAACTCATTCATGGCATCCACTGTATCATGTAAGGGGTGGAAAACATGCATGTTTTCTGATCAATGGTTTTTGTGTTCTACAAGCCATCGTGAGGTGATTCTTCAATTTTAGCATGATGCATGATGAAAAACACGTTTCTCCAATATTTGTTCTTTTTCATATTTCATCTGTAGCTGCATAAAAAGGGATTCCGGCATTTTGTAGGAGTGGATGGCAGCAATGCCATGCTTGAAGTGGCTCAGAGCAAAGGACTTTATCAGGAGCTGAAGCAGAGCATGCTGGGAGTGACAGCACTGCCTGTCCAGTCTGGTATCTTAAAATCTTTGCATCATTGTTCCATTGTGCCCTTTAACCAACAGCAGAAATGCTTGTTAAAATTTATGCCATAGCTCTGATCATGCCGGGATACCATCAGGTATCATCACTGCCACAATTAATCTGCTTGCGTTAACATGTTTTAGTCGGTTTTTGGTATTGTGTGTTTTTTTTTCTCTTTGTGAAACCAGCTGTTGCAACCACAAATTATGGTCCCGTGTGGTATACGAACAGCATTGCTCTCAATTTTTTTTTTGTTTTTCTTCTTCACTTCTTTGTTTTTCCTGCAGGAACATATGATGTCGTCATCATTGTTGGGGCTCTAAGTGTTGGTCAGGTGCCGGTTACCATCGTTAGAGAACTGTGGGAGGCCGCAAAGCCTGGTGGGTATTCCCAGAGTGTTCCATCCACACTGAATGTACAGGAGACCCTCACCATTTACGAATTTGATAGCTCAGCACTCTTTATTCCCTTCCATCCTTCTTTGCTGCCAGGCCACAGAACACAGTCCCAGCACCAGTGGCCTTACATTTATTTTCCGTATCATGTGTTTAGTGCATTGAAATGTGCATATGAGTCACTTTTAGTAGCATTTTTTTCAATACATTGAATGTGTTTTTGGTGTGTCAGATGAAGAAATCCCTCTTTGTGGGTAAGTCATTGTTATTGATACTGTACAGCAGCGTTTTCCAAACCTCTCCTGGAGGACCCCTTTGTCCTGCATGTTTTAGATCTCTCCCTGCTCCAACACAGCTGATTCAAATGATCAACTCATTATGAACTCCTGAAGCTGCTTAATAACAAACTAATTTAAATTTTAAATCAGTTAAATCAGCTGTTTTGGAGCAGGGAGAGATCTAAAATGTGCAGGACAAGGGGTACTCCAGGAGAGGTTTGGGGAACGCTGCTGTAAAGTATTCACAGACAGTCCTCATTCATACGAATCTCTGGAATGTGTTGCCTGCGAATGGGGAGGGTCTCAGGTACTGTATGTATTTGTTGTCAGTTCAGTACAGTGAAGGGGAGAGACAATGCACCAAAATGTCTTCTGCAGGAGGCTACGTGTGCATGACAACCAGGGGTAACGCAGACAACAGGGAATTCAAAGATGAGCTCGAGCAGACTCTGAGTGAGATGGAACAGGATGGACTCTGGACACGTGTTTCGGTCATGGAGGTAGAAGACTGGGAGAAGGCCGTGTCAGAGTGTGAGTCTGGGTACATACCCGGAGTAGTTTACGTGTACAGAAAGTCAGCACAATGACAGAGGCCCATCTGAAAAATATATGCTGATAAAAAATGTATAAATTAAATTGAAGGTATAATAACTATGGAGTACGTACTCATTTATGTGGTAAAATAGGACCCATGATTAGCAAATGTGAGCAGTATATTTCTTATCGTGTTTAATTCTGTGTCTGAGCATGTACTACCACTATGTGGTGAATTTTTCCAGAGGTGTTCGTATTGAGTCCAATGATTTCTATCAATCAATCAATCAATTTTAACACAAAATGAAAACTTACAAGGTCAGGGATTGTTCTAATTTCTTGTGACATCAATCAATTTATGAATAAAAATGTATCTAAAATGTATGAAAAGCATTTTTATGTATCTACTGTCACACACTATCAGCAGCAGACAGACTTATCCAGAGCAACTTGCATAGTTTACAGTTCCTTTGCATCTTTGCCCATTTATGTAACTGCATATTTACTGAGACAATTTGGGTTAAGTATACCCTACTGCTGCATTATGCCCAGATCCCCATCGTCACACCACTGCTGTGTTATGCCCTTCTATTCACCATTACACCACACTACTGTATTACACCCTGCTCCTCAGCATTACACCACACTACTGCATTACACCCTGCTCCTCACCATTACACCACACTACTGCATTACACCCTACTCCTTATCATTACACCACACTACTGCATTACACCACACTACTGCATTACACCCTGCTCCTCAGCATTACACCACACTACTGCATTACACCCTGCTCCTCACCATTACACCACACTACTGCATTACACCCTACTCCTTATCATTACACCACACTACTGCATTACACCCTGCTCCTCAGCATTACACCACACTACTGCATTACACCACACTACTGCATTACACCCTGCTCCTTACCATTACACCACACTACTGCATTACACCACACTACTGCATTACACCCTGCTCCTCACCATTACACCACACTACTGCATTACACCCTGCTCCTCAGCATTACACCACACTACTGCATTACACCACACTACTGCATTACACCCTGCTCCTCAGCATTACACCACACTACTGCATTACACCCTGCTCCTCAGCATTACACCACACTACTGCATTACACCCTGCTCCTTACCATTACACCACTTCTTCATTACACGTACTTAATGCCAACCTCTATCTAATATTTTCTCCACATCTACATGCGTATTGCTATTCTTCTTCAAACAGTTATCCGAAACATCCCAGTGTTCCTTATTTGCCCTGTGTAGATGTTTTTGTGTTGAGCTGAGCTGAGCTGTTGTACCACCCCACCCACCTGTGTAAAAGAATCCTTTTCAAATTAAATTCCACAGGAGTTGGAATACCATCAAGTATATTTCAGCTTGTTATCTGTTGCACTTTGGGACTATGCTGTTCATTCAAGAGTGCAGCCCTGTCTGCCTTTCATCAGATTTAACGCACAACAAATCATTTCTTTTTCTACACTTTGCTTTTTCCAGATCCCCTGTTTTAGCAGTTTATTTTTGCCTCTGAATTGTGGAAATGTGCAATTTTGATTGATTGCTCCATACAATAAATCAACTTAGTTTCTTTTCAATTCTTTATTAGCGTTGGCCATTTTCAAATCAATGAGGCAGTGTAATTAGCATCTCATATACATAGAGAATGTCAGCATTCAGGTAAGATCAGATTAATAACAGTAAAATATAATAATCATGTTAACAGTGTTTACTCCTTCTGTATCTTTTTATATATTTTTCCCCTTCATGTAGAAATGGAAACAGTGGCTAGTACAAAGAGCAAAATATACATGTAAATATACAAAAATATGTCTTCCAGTAACAGTATTTAGCAAAAATAAAATGTTGGTACCATAGAAATAGAGTGACAATGGTTCAATTAAAACACTGGGCAGCCATAGCATAATGGATCTAATCAAATTGTTGTGTTTAATGCATTTATAATTTTCAGCGAACACAACTAAAATGAGTAACTAGCTACAAGGTAACAAAGTCTTGTTGAATTGTTCAAAGATGTTTTGGATCAGATTTTCCTTTGTAAGGAGTAATACATTCTGAAAAGAGTAGGCAGAGCGGGCGACAGTGAATCCCCTCATTTTTTTTGTTTTTCAGCTCTTAGCTGTAATGTGACGATACTGTTTGTATTTTGGGGGGAGCATCTAACTCAGTGAGCGACACTACCATTCTTGCTAGTGTGTCCTCCAGGCATCTGAGCACTGGGACAGCATTTATGGGTTTTTTTTGGGCTCAATTAGGATGCCATTTTGGTTAGGCTAGCTTTACTTAAATGAGGTAGAACACTCAAGCACTGTGATTATGTATCTATGATGCCGCAGTTAATCCCAAGAGCTGGGATCCTCCCGGAGGTGTCTGTCTTTCACACGTAGTTCTTTATCGCATAGCTGCTGTGGGTGGGGGTCTTCGCCAGCGTGTACCTGGTGGGGTGGTTAACCTTCTCAGGTGGGCAGGTCGTGCAAAGGACCGCCCCTCCGAAGAGCAGGAAGCCCGCGGTCACCCAGCCCACGTACAGCGCCGCTCCGAGCTCTCTCTTCAGAGCCTCGGGGACCAGGGGGTTGTAGAAGTCCTGGATGATGGAGCTGGCCGTCCAGGAGACGGGCACCAAGGTGGTGACGCCCGAGAGCATGAAGGTGATCCCGGAGGCCAGCACCACGCGAGCCTTGACCCGAGGGTTGTCCAGGCAGTTGGTGCACTGGGCGCCCACAAGGAATATGAGAAAGCCGAGGCAGGCCAGCACAATGGTGATGACCACCAGGCCCCTGGCCGCCTGCAGATCAGGGGACAGGTCCAGCAGGGCGTCGTAGATCTTGCACTGCATCTGCCCCGTGCTCTCGTACACGCAGTTCATCCACAGGCCCTGCCAGAAGACCTGTGCCACCACGATGTTGGTCCCTATGAAGGCCGTCACCCTCCACATGGGCAAGGCACATATCAGTATGTTGCCCACTAGCCCAATCATGGACATGGTAATGCCCAGCACTTGGAGAGCCATGGCTGCTGCTGCTGGGGGGATCTGACATGAAGGAAACAGAGAAATAAGTCATATTAAGATAGTATTCTGAGTAGTGGTTACCATCCTAGTCTCTGGACATGAGGGTGTGGTATGATTAATTAATGCGAATAGTCAAAGGTGCTCTGTGTTAAACAGTTAACTGTGATAGTCCCCTTTATAACCACTTTGATTTCCTGTTCCAACTTAAGCCATTAATTGTTAAGAGCATTTTAACATACGTGCAAATGTCTCTTAGCTCATTATTTATGATGCAGAACCCTTATAAGAGTGGATTTACTGGAGTAAGGTTTCACACTAGTGCACCAACAGGTTTCACCACTGGATGGCAGTATACCCCAGGGATCAACAAGCAGGATTTGGTTGTTTGCTCTTGTAAGGAAGATGTTCTGCCAACATTATCTAGTACTCCTTGTTTTTCATGTGGTACTTAATAGAGTATTTTGTCAACATTGTCTTAAAAATGTATATTAATACTGTTCAAGAAGTTCATATTCATGGGAATATGAGTGATATCACAATGTTTTCATAATGAACCATTAACTAATCATGTGATTTTGTCAAAATTATGGCAAGGTATCAGTATTATGGTATTTTCACATCATGCACATACCCAAGGTGAATGCAAATATTGTTTACATTTTTTTACAAAACATATCTATGACTTGAGCACCAAGGCAATTTTCCCCCTTCAATTTAAAGTCATGACCCTCAGATTCAGAGTTCAGTTCCTTTACAAACGATGAAATCATGGTAGAAAAGAGACCCTGTTGGAGATTTTCAAATCATTTCACCTCAGAAACATAGGTTTTATATTTCCACCATGAGAACCTGTGCAGTTTGGGCCACGCCCAGTATACCCAGATACTAAGAGCTGCTGACATGGGAACATGACATTACAGTTAACATTCAATATTCTTGAAATAGGTGAAACAAAATACTTTTCCTCTTCTGTAGGGAACAAAGAACCTGCTAATCCAGATGCTATTTCAGTGCCATTTCATTCAATGTCCTTTGGATGGATTAGGGCTCTGAATGAGGTTCACCTTAGGTGTAAGTAGAGGCCAAGAGACAAAAAATGAACCAACGTATAAATCAGATACTTAACATACTAAAACTGTAAAAGTAAAATCTAAGAGTCTTTTTAATGGGGTTTAAAATGGATTTAAAATGGATGGATTTAAAACAGATACCTGTAGATTAATAATATTTTATGTAGTTCATATGTCCCTCTTGCCTAATTTTAACACACTGCTTTTACATTACATCATTTATTCACTGTTCACTGGTAATGAAATACATTATGTTTATGCTGTGCCGATAAATTATTTTTACATTCTCTGTCAAAATTTTGACCTTGCAACCATGTAGTAAAACACATCGTCACTGTCTTGCTGATATTTGCATGAGACAATATGCAAATGCAGGCAACAAGTCTGCTAGAGTATTAAGTTATCTTAATACTCCTGAAGTTTCCATTTAAATACATCCAGTAGTCAGTTATAATGTAAAGGCAATCCGACATCGAACCAGTGTGTCATGGGTGACAAATTTCACTTGAACTATTTGTAAACATGCGATGTCCGCACAGAATGTACCGCGTTTCTATGAAACCATTGCCTGACCAACTGGTTTTTCTGACCTGTTTACACTTCAGGGCTGTTTCCTTAAACATGAGCACTATTACAAGGTGAAGCAAAACCATTAAATAGGGATTTTTATTTTCTTCAAAACCTACACACAAAAAAATCCATGGAACAGATTTGAATGTGATATTCCCTTTTATTTCTCTTTTACTTCTCTTTTATATATGAACACACACAGACACAGGCACACACACACACATTTATATTTATATATATATATATAACAAAACTGACAAACAATATGTAAAACACATAAAGATTTCTAGTGCATAGCATTGAAGAATTTGTGTAAATATACCTAAAGTGTTTGTTAACTGCTTATCACATGAAAAGGAAACACAACAGAAAAACATATCTACTTCATGATCAGAAATACTTCACAGCACTACACTTATTTGATGTGTATTCCTCACAGGCGGCTTCAGCAAATACAATATATAACAAACACTCTACATCCCTCTTTCTTTCACAAACACCTTGCACACTTCACTCGAACACTAAGTATGTACACATTTAATGTTGTCATACACAATACATGGCTATGTGCATATTCACTTTCAAAGTGCATTTTTTCCTGTATATCCTTCATTCCCGCAGAAAAAGGAAATGTAAGAAGATCAAATGAATGTACTCATGGGTGTCCCTGTGTGCCTTGTGATGCTTCACAGGTATGTCTTTGTTGGGGTGGGAGAGCTTGCAGGGGGTGCCGCGCTCCGCTGAGAGCTTGCTTGGCTGGTCGGTCTTGATGACCTCACAATGAGGTACTTCACGGAGGGGCTCTTTTCTTCCTCTTTGTGGGGACAGGAGCTGCAGAGAAGCCCCCCGCCCAGGATGAGCAGGATCGAGGCGCCCCAGCCTAAGTACAGGGAGGCCCCCATCTCTCTCCGCTGGGCGTCGGTCATCTGGGGGTTATAGAAGTTCCTGACGATGGAGCTGGCTGTCCAGGAGACGGGGATCAGACAGAGGACCCCAGTGGCGATGAGGACGGCCCCGGCGGCGATGGTTATCCTGGCTTTCTTGGCATTGCCGGTGATGAAACTGGTGCACTTGCCCCCGGCGAAGACCATGAGGAGGCCTACGAGGCCCATCATGATGGCGAGGGCGGTGAGAGCCCGGGCCGCCTGCAGGTCGGAGCTGAGTGCCAGCATGGAGTCGTATGCCTTGCACTGCATCTGCCCCGTACTCTGCACCACGCAGCTCATCCAGATGCCTTCCCAGATGGTCTGAGACGTCACGATGTTGTTGCCGATGAAGGCCGTCACCCTCCACATGGGCAGGCCGCAGGTCGCGATCACCCCCACCCACCCCAGCACCGCCAACGCGCTGGCGAGCATCTGCATCCCCATTGATGGCATTTTGAAACCTGCTTCCCTCTCGTTCTCTCCAGCTTTCTCCTGCCGTGACCAGCTGAGTGACTGAGAGTTTTACTTCCTCTTTGGTTGCACTTTGCATGCAGTGTATTCACTGGGGGTGGAGACAGCAGGGTGTTATATATGCCTTTTTGAAGAGAGGAGGTGTGTGCTCCTGCAGCTACCAGAAACTTGCTTGCCTCAGTACCTGATCGGCAGGATTCTCTCTTTCTCAGAACAAAGGCAGTAGGGCGGAGGGGGGTGGAAGAGTAGGGGGTGGGGGTTTGCAAAGGCTGTCCACAACATCCATCAGAAAAGCTTTCTGCTTCAGGACACTGAAGAGAACATACATGTGATGTGGAATTCAATGCACTTGCAATGCATTTTGGTCTTACCTTTCAATTGTACATGTGACATCATACTACTTACAGCATTTCTTTAATTTATTGCTGCTTGTTTACCATTCTCTGTGATAGAATTCTTTGAAGAACATATTTGTTTGACCTCTCAGACCCTGTATCCTAGATTACATCCAATTTGTTTTAATTCAGATCTGTAACATCTGTGTAGTTTGGGTCTAGTGGTTTGGGTAAGGGATCTGCAGAAAAATTTGCATTGTACATGAACCTTCAGACTTAAAGGAAAATACCGTCTGTCACTTATAATGCTGAAAACGCTACGGTCCTAACCCCCACCCACTATTTATAAGCTGGGCAGCAGTACAAATGTGGCAACACTTGGTTTCTGACTTTTGAGATTTGAGAGCCCTGCACGCACCAGGAAATAAACTAAATAATCCAAATTCAATTCAGTCTCCCTTCCATGGGTATTACATTGACAAGCTGCACAATGGAGATCAATCTGAATGTACACAGAGGAAAGGTATTCTCCTCCTTGACTCCGAAGGTAGTTACCACACATTTGCAGGTTGCATTGTCTGTGAATGAGGTCAACAGAGAGTGTCTTTGTCACTCAACCAGTTTGTTCAGATTCTCAACAAGCAACAAATACCCCCTGAGCTGTTTGACCAGTGCAACACACCCAGAGAAACTACTTATATTTAAACATACGAAATAAAAATGGTTGTGCTTTATACAGTGTTTAAGCCATAATTAGCATGAAATTTGGGGAAATAGGCAGTTAAGATAATATTTCTGGTGTGAATACTCATGTTCTACACATAGTCCAATTTAGTTTCCTAGCTCAAAGATCCAGTGGGTTAAACTAGTGGAATATTCCTACCAAATAACAGCTTACCTACATTCTTTCGCATGTGTCAGACCAAGTTTCTTCAAAAATAATTACACCCAAGACATCAAATATTGTTCTGAATTTTTTTTTTTATTTCTATTCATACCTGATTGTCAAATAAAAATTCAATTGAACTGTACTCAGTATAAGCTGAAACACTGAAATTTGATATGAATGTACAATGTGATTATATAATTACATGGTTTGTTATATAATTATATTTTCAATACAAATAAAATTTAAACATGTATCAAAGTATATCTGTATATTCCAATATAAAATGAAAACAGGCATACATGTTACAAATTACACATTCTTTGCACAGAAAAGGAAAAATACTGTTATAATGTCATAGTAGGCACATGATAGCTCATATCCTTTTAAGAAAATAATTGCAATTACTCAGTATATTTTTCATTTTCTATGCCTTTTTCTGCACATCTGCCACCATCAGCCTTCCACCTGCCTGTTTATAACATTTTGCTGAATAATTTACACACATTGTTCACACCAGCGGATTTCTGATTTCATAAGTCTGAGAAGTTTAACTGAACTGGACTCAAGAATTATCTCTTTTACTGCACTGTAAGACAGTTGAGATATTTAACATTTATAGAATTCAGAGTGCTTGCACATCATCCACTTTACATAGCTCTGTGAAAAGTTCTGTGTTTTCCACATTAGACAGCCAACAAAACCAACACTTCGATGCAATACAAACATTTTGTGAGCTAGCTCATAAAATTTAGGGCAAATATTACAGCAGGATGTAACCGCAAGATCTCTCTTGGTATCTTTGTTTTATGTAGAAATAGCAAATGAACAAGTTGGCTGCGGACGTGCGTCGTCTAAAGCAGACAGAAGCTGTCTAAAGCGCTTCCTCAGCGCGCACATGCAGTCTCATACATAAGCTTTGCTAGTTGCCACGGATCTTGCCGGAGTATACTTTGCATTGTAATTGTCCTCGTCTCTGGGAGGACAGGAGCTGCAGAGAAGCCCGCCGCCGAGGATCAGGAGGGCGGCGGTGCCCCAGCCGATGTAGAGAGAGGCCCCCAGCTCTCTGCGCTGCGCCTCAACCAGCAGAGGGTTGTAGAAGTCCCTGATGATGGTGTTGGCCGACCAGCAGACGGGGATCAGGGTGAGAATTCCAGCCACGATGAAAGTGACGCCGGCGGCGATGGCCACCTTGGCCTTCGAGACTTCGTCTTCAACGAAGTTGGTGCACTTCCCTCCGACGATGCCGAGGAGGATACCGAAGACAGCCACGATGATGGCGATGACCACCAGGGCCCTGGCCGCCTGCAGGTCCTGGGGCAGGGCCAGGAGGGAGTCGTAGATCTTACACTGCATCTGCCCCGTGCTCTGCATCACGCAGTTCATCCACAGGCCCTCCCAGATGATCTGCGCTGTCACGATGTTGGCGCCAATGAAAGCTGTCACCTTCCACATGGGAAGGGCGCAGACGATGATGGTTCCCAGAAACCCGATGATCGCCAGGGCAAAGCCCAGGATCTGTCTGCCCATGGACACCATTGTGAGGGTCTCGCTGCGGCTGGTTCTTGACAAAAATAAGTAGGACGCTGGAACTTACTGGGCCCGAAATAGCGCAAACAGCCGATTGATGACAATGATGGTCTCACTTCCTTGGCTTCTCTTAGATATAGGCTCTCAAGGGGAGGAGTTTTCTTCCTCCTACTGTGGGGTGAAACTAGACTGTGGCAGAAAATTGCAGTCCAACTTGATTCTTCTTTCTGTCTGTATGTTGAGTGCGAGATAAAAATCCAGACCGGTTTCGGAGATCCTCCGCAAACATTAGACATACGGAAGAAAACAAAAGCTTTGACGAGGCGCTAAATGCTTTTTTTTTTTCCAAATGATCCCTCCACCATCTCTACCTGAAACCAGTATGGCCTGTTGACACAGAGGAGAGATTGACTATCAATAACGTCATGTTGACCAACAGCCACACCTCACATAAAATTCCCCTCCTTTTTTGAATAATTTGAGTAATTTAGACCATCTCTGACATCATACTCATACTCTGTGCCATACATTCATTTTCTGTGATATTATATATCAGTTTCTATGTCATTTTTTGGATTCATATCTCAGTAAACATTTCTTTGTTCACCAACAACTGCTAATTCCGCCAGTCAATTACAACTTACAAATACACAAACAGCAGTTATTTCTTATGGCTGGCGAAATAATTTGGGCAGCAGTGTTTTCACCTACGCACCAGACTTTCTCAAGCCAAATCACTGACCAGGCTTAACTACCAAGAAGCCAGACAATCCCCAAAACCACATTTTGCTGTACAGTTCAAGCTCTGATGGAGGTGGCTGCTTTCCTGTCAAAACACTAAGAAATGAATCTGTAAGAGTCATCATACAAATACAGTATATACTGCTTAGCCAAGTGTCTGTTTTCTTTTAGAATACTAAATGAGCAGTAATTACTTTCAGGTTTGGTAACCTTAAACATTGTATTGTTCCTGTGAATAAGCATATTTTCATCTTAGAGTTGCAATAGATTTTGCTGTCTTGGTTTGACAGGCTAAAAGGAGACTTGTACAGTATGACATGTATCACTAATTTAGCATTACTAGAACTAATATATTACACTGAATCAAATAACCAATTTGACATGTTTGGTGAAAGCTGTTGAAAATGTATTAAACAGTGCAAACTTCTACTTTTATTAGTAGTACTACTAGTGGTAATAATAGCAATACACTTAATTTTCAAGTTATTACAAGGGTAAATGTATGCTTATTCCACAGTGGCGTATGGCTTAACAGTCTGAATTTGTTCTGTTCTGTTCAATGTTAAGATTAAAGTATAGCCTTTGGAATATGGAAGACACAGATGTAGGATTTCAGGAAAAAAAGTGAAGCAGGAATGATTTTATACCCAAAGAATAACATAGATGTGAGGATGGAAATAAATATGATTATTCAAAGAACATTTAAATTTCTGAATTTTCTATTTTTACAAACCATTCTATGTGCTTCAAATCACTTGGAATGCATTAGTGAAGAAACATGAATATGGCAATAACAAAATGCCTGTCATTTAAGCAAACAAACTGAAACATATATCTGTGTTGTCTTCAAAAAAAGTCTAATACTACCTCAAATTCTGAGAAATAATGGAAAACAGCTTCAATTTTAAATAAACCCCCGAATGATGATGAACAAAACTATAAATAGCAAATATATCTTGGCGAGTATATGCATTTTCAAGACAAACAAAAGTGTAAAATTGACTTTACTGCGCAATCAGCATTTTCTGGAAAGGTACTGAATTGAAATTGGCCAGCTAAAGTAGAGACAAAGCTCCAGCTCTATGTGCTATGTGTCTTTAAACAATGAATTATAGAAGTCCTCTGGTAATGGTTTTGGTTGACCAGCAGACAAGGATCAGGCAGAGAGCTCAAAAAAAAAAACAATGAAGGTCATGCAGGTGGCAATGACCACCTTGGCTTTTAAGACTTTAATAAAGTTGGTGCATTTCCCGCCAAAAATGCCCAGAAGGATGCCTATGGCAGCCACAATGATGGCAATAACTACCAGGGCCCTGGCGGCAGGCAGGTTCTGGGGTAGAGCCAGCACAGAGTCATTACATTACATCTTCCCTGTCCTCTGTTCAAACAGCCCATCCCAGATCATCTGCTCCGTCACAAAGCTGGCACCAATGACAGCCTCACCTTCCACCTGGGAAGATCACGAAAATAGTTCCTAGAAACCCAATGATTGACAGGGCGAAGCCCAGCATATTTCTGCACACGGACACCATAGAGAGGCTCTTGTTAAGGCTGGTTCTTGGTTATAATAAGTAGGAAGCAGGAACTTACTTGGCCTGAAACAGCACAGAGGGCCAATTGATGGCAATGATTGTCTCACTTTCTTGGCTTCTCTCAGGTATACGTTCTCGGGGGGGCAAAAATTTCAGTTTTGCCTTTTGACACAGAGGACAGATTAACCAGCAAAGGCATTATCTTGACTTTAGATTGACCAGCTGCCACACCTCTTATAAAGTGCAATCAGCTTCAGTAAGTTGGGTAATTTCTCCATTTAGACCATATCTGACACAATGTGCCATATTGATTTTCAGGTGATATTCTGTATCAGTTTACATGTCATCTTTGGATTCACATCTCAGTAACCATTGTAACTTGCTGCTGTAACTTGTAGTTCAGATGAACAATCACAAATTGTAAACATATATCTTATTGCTGGGGAAATAATTTGGAAAGAAATGTTTTTCACCAAGGCACCAGGCCTTCTCAAGTCAAACCACTAACCTCATAGTCTCATAAATAAGAAGCCAACCAACCCTAAAAACATTTTCCTACATTGTTGAAGCTGTCTTGATCAAGATGGCTGCAGTCCTATATAAATAGTAAGTAATGCATCTAGATGGATCCTCCCTACCCACAACTGTGTACTACTTAGGTAAGTGTTTTGATTTTCAAAACACACAAGTAGTCATTTCTTTAACATTTGGCAACCTTAAACACTGTATTCATCCTAAGAATAAGTGAATAAATGTAGTTGTGAAAGACTTTGCCACCTCTGTTCAAGGGACTGGAAGGAGACTTGTCACCTACAATACCATATGTATCACTTATTTTCATTGCTAGTACTTATACATTATAATGATTCAGGACCAATCCTACCTGCTTGGTGACAGTGGCACAAATTTTATTAAAACAATTAATTTTTACTACCTGTACCAACAACAGTACACTTCATTTTGCAGTCATTACATTGGTAAAGGTATGTTTATTCCACTATGGTGTATGGCTCACAAAATGTAACCTTAATGGCATTGCTCTGAGCAAAGTATCATTTAAAATTGTTTCAGGCTGAAAAATATCAAAATGCATAATTCATTTCATAGAATGTGTTGTTCCCATTTAGTCAGGGGTCTGAATTAATGGGGAAGACATTGTACATACAGAATTCCAGGAGAAAACTCAAGATGTGATTTTAAGTGAAGAATCAGAAGAGAATCAAAATAAAAATACAGAGGTGAAGATGGAAATAAACATGTTTATTCAAAGAGTACAAAAGGTAGAAAATTTAACATTAACCATTTCATGTGCTTCACACCATGACTGAAAACATGAATATGATAAAATTACCGAATGAAATATTTATATGCGCAGACTTCAAGAAATAAAAAGCAATCAGACCAATTAAATGGAGAAATAAAACAGTACAGTTCAATGTGCGTATCATTTGAAACATACCAATAGTTTTACTTTAACTCAAATTATTGAAAAATAGCAGCAAACAATTTCATCTTTGAATGAACTGGCACAAATAATGAGTATTGGAATAAAACTACAAAGGGTTGATGATGCATTCTCTTCAGACTTAAGCTTTTTCTACTCTTAAGATAAAAAGGTATAAAACTAACCATTTCCAACACAATTAGCATTTTCTAGAAAGATAGACATTTTACTTTTTAAAAACCAAAGAGAAGTCAAAAGGAGACTTGTCACCTTCAGAAATGCAAATTTCCACTGTTCTTTCCTCGGTAATGGCAGAGAATGTTGTACAATATTCCACCGCAGCTGAAAAAAAGCATTCTTTGCCATTACCCAAGAAACAGTGGAAATGTGCATTTAATCTCATGCAGAAAGTTTAGAGGGTTGTATTTCATTCAGATATCAGGGCTTTCAACTAATCTGTGGGTGCAGGGATACATGGGCTCTATAGGGGGCAGTAAATTATTTTAGTTCAGGGGTTATTCTTATTTTATGAAGTGTACAGTTGAGCGCTCATGCAGGTAAACAAAAAGCATACATTTATTTGAAACTTCAAAGGAAAAATACATGCAAGGCATCAAAAGCAGGACCAAAAACAGTAAATGCTGAGAACACATTCCTCTGACATATCATCACTCCTTAGTCTTTAAACTGTTTGAGCAAGTGAAAACGGTCTTCCAGCTGTGTAAAGTTGGCCGCTCGGGTAATGGCCCACTACAGTATACGGTCTTTGGGGAAGGTTTGCATTGCCAGGGATGTATGATGCGGCAGTTATGGTGGATCCCGGAGAGGAGTACTGGGCAGTGTAGGATGGGTCATCATACCTGTTGCCTTGACAGGAGGTACAGAGGATTGAGCCACCAATAATCAGCAATCCAGAGGTTGCCCATCCAATGTAAATGGCAGCGCCCAGCTCCCTCTTCTGGGTGACGGTGACCAGGGGGTTCTGGAAGTCTCTAATGGTGGTAGCCGCCGACCAAGAGACAGGGATCAGACAGAGGACCCCGGCGAGGATGCAGAGGACGCCTCCGAAAACCACCATCTTGGCCTTGGAGGACTCATCCTCTACGCAGTGCGTGCACTTGCCCCCGACGGAGGCGAGGGTGACGCCGACGCAGCCCAGGAGGATGGAGATGATGACCATGGCCCGCGCGCCCTGCAGGTCCTGCGACAGCCGGAGCAGCGATTCATGCATCCTGCACTGCATCTGCCCCGTGCTCTGCGTCACGCAGTTCATCCACAGCCCATCCCACACGATCTGCGCTGTCACCACGTTGGCCCCGACGTAGTCTGTCTCCTTCCACATTGGGAGCCCGCACACGATGACGACGCCCAGGAAACCGACGAACGATAAAATGATGCCCACGACTTCCGTACCGATGGTCCCCATGACAGCCGTTGCAGACACCGCTCGCAGCCGCTTCCTGATGCTCTTGAATGACTTCAAAGCGTTGTGCTACCAACTACTGGACACAGTCCTCAAGGGGGTGGGATTTACATTGTTACATGTGACATGAAAATTCCAACCTGACTTGCCTCCTCTAGTTGCCAGGGGGGTCTCAATTTGCATACCAGCCCAAAACCAAACTTTCCGCCAGTACAATGAGGTCACTTAATTGCCCTACCTGAGAAGTTATTGAAACTGGCTATTGGGAGAAACGTATGTAAACATGTTAGGAAAAAGAGGCAGCCCCTGATCTTGCCAAATGATAGTAACCTTTCTGGTAATAGTAAAAGTAAATGCATTTCAGCAAAGTAATCGACAGTACAGGCACTCTGGATCAACCTGAACCCCAAAACTTTAAGGATGATAAGTTACTAGCAATTACGTTTAGAAGACAAACAGTAGACAAAAGACCCAGGACAAGGGGATGAATCTGATACCCATTAATTAGCGGTCTTACACTGATTGAATTAACAGTGTTTACTTCAGTAGTTCTTGAACTTAGAAGGCCCATCATACTAATCAATGTGTAATAACTACTCTAAAAAGGGACCATTTAACAAGCAGATGTGCCAGAATGTTATACATTATGTATGCAGACCAATTGCAAGCTAGTAAAACTGCTGTTTGCTATTAAATCACTGCCACAAAAATGCCAGCATTGGAGGAAGTGATTAAAATCAGTTTGGATTTAAAGAATCAACCACAGTGGGGAAAAAGAAGAAAATCAACCACAGCTAAAGTGATTGAAGCATTGAAAATTACTATTGAGAAATCCCTGACCTTCTAAACCAAGAGACACTGGTCTCTGCAGCAATAGGATTGGGTCACACGAAAATGTTCAGTGGAATAAGCATAATTTTGCCACTGTTGCGAAATTTGGTCCTCAAAATAACTCGGGTTGGAGAGACGATGCCATTTTAATAAAATCCAGTTACCAAATGCCTTTAAAACAGGTTTTAAAGTATGGGTAAGTCAAATTAATAAAACCGCAGGAGGACGCTTAGCTCAAATGTCTAACGTTACCCTGTGGTAGTTTTTAGTTCTCGTCAAAGACTGGGTTCAACTATAGATTAGCGATACGTAGAAGTCATTAGCATAGGATAGCACAACAGGAGCGCAGTGAAGACCGACACGGATGTTAAAATTAGATAGTTTCGGTTTATTGTAAAAATTCATATCTACGAGTAAGAAACTTAAAAACAACGCTATTACTTGACCGCACAGAAATGTGCGTTTAGGCCAAGCAAAAATTAAACTGAAGAAAAATACATGGAAGATTTCACACGTAGGCCCCTCCACTCGCGTTGGACTTGGCGGCGGAATATTTGGCCGTGTACGGGCGACCTTCCTTACGGGGACACTGGCAGCAGAGAAGTCCTCCACCGAGAAGCAGCAGGCCGGCTGATCCCCAGCCAATGAACAGCGAAGCTCCAAGTTCTCTCCTCTGCGCATCGACGAGCATGGGGTTGTAGAAGTCGCGGATGATGGTGTTCGCGGACCAGCAGACTGGAATGAGACAAAGAATTCCACCCGCGATGAAGAACACCCCGGCGGCGATGGCGACTTTGGCCTTGGAGTGCTCGTCCTCGATGCAGTTGGTGCACTTTCCCCCGGAGATCGACAGCAGAATTCCGAAGAGGGCCACCAGCACCGAGATGACGACCAGCGCACGAGCTGCCTGCAGGTCCCGGGGAAGGGCCAACATGGAGTCGTACACTTTGCACTGCATCTGTCCGGTACTTTGTACCACACAGTTCATCCACAGACCCTCCCAGCTAATCTGAGCCGTTACAATGTTGTTTCCAATAAATGCAGTAACTTTCCACATGGGAAGAGCGCAGATTATAATGTCTCCCAGCCATCCGATCACGGCCAACGAAATGCCCAAAATTTGCAGCCCTGCAGACGCCATCACTTGCACGCTTCCACACCTGTTGTGCTCTACAGCAGTTGAGGGAACTAGCAGGTAATCACTGGAAAAAAAACGCTTTCGCTTGGTCTGCAGATATAGAACCATCGATGGGTGTGGTTTTCAATCAGAACAATTGGCTTTGTCCGGTGTGCTTTACGCAACAGGGTGACCAGCAGGGCTGGTTTGGTTTTTCTCCATGTGAAATTGGCTTAAATTGGAATTTTCAATGATTTGCCACAGCAAGGACTTGAGGAATTGAACAACCAGAGGCCGTCTCTCTTTTTTTGCCCCAAAATCGAGCCAGCTATATATAATTCACAGAAATCAACAAACCCTCTCTCGTTTCTTCTTAAATAAGGGAAAAAACAGATGATTCTACGTAAAATGATTTCTTTAGCAATTTATTAAATTTAGATTGCAATTCATTTTAATCTGCACTCTAAGATCAAAGAAGTTTATAGACTTCCTCGGGTAGATGTAGAGAGAAGGTGCTTGTTTACTAGATGTTGGTTTCATATTTCATCATTTACTCCTGTGGTTTTTGTGCAGTTTGGTATCCAAGATAAACACTGAAGTCAAGGTTGGCATGATTTGGGGAAAAAAAAACTTTTTCCACTGTATGGATGGCTATGCTCCACGGTTTACCCGTGTTCGAAATCCACGCGGGGGCGATTTAATCAAAGTCAACGCAATTAAATTTCAATGTGTAGGCCCTACTGAAGAATTTAAGTACAAGCAATGCTACCTTTATTATTAACATTTGTAATATTTTCCCCAGAATAAGTCAACAAATCTTCCTACAATCGTTTTCTGTGGCCAAGAAGGTTTATATATACACAGCTACTTTTCTGTATGTAATAGTAATGTTTTGTTTTGTATTAATATTTAACATCGTAGTTAATCGGTGTAATGCCATGCCAAAACAGCTTGATCTGTGAATGTACATTTCTTGCCACTCTTGTTTAAAAAACAGCATCTTTTTCCACCTACACCCCTATTCAAAATGTATATTTACATTTATTCATTTGGCAGACGCTTTTGTCCAAAGCGACTTACAAGTGAGGCAGAGTACATCACAAGCGAAAGCCATACACGGAATCACAATATTAGAAGCGCTGCATGACCAAGTTTCAATGGCTGGCCAGACAAGGTAGCTGGTAGAAACACAAGTGCATTAACATTTTTTTTTTAAAGAAAACGAGTTTGAGAACAGAGAAATTGCTTTTGATGACAGGGATTCAGGTGACAAAAATGCTGACATTCCGACCTATCGGATATCGAATAGTCGTTATGTTGATCATACGGTCGTTACGACTGGGGTCGTAAAGGACCACAATAGAGAGGGGTGGCGGTTCTAGACAGTAATCCCACCCTGTGGAGTCGGAGGGGGTGGGATGACCGTATAAAGTTTCCCCGAAGGGCTTTCTTCATTTGGCTCATTAGAGGGAATCCAGGGAAGACAAAAAAAAAGTCAAAGCACTGGGACTGGACAGTGATGGCTTCTACGGGGCTGCAAATTTTGGGCATCGCGCTGGCCGTGATCGGATGGCTCGGGGACATTATAATATGCATTCTTCCCATGTGGAGGGTGACTGCGTTCATCGGCAACAACATCGTAACGGCTCAGATTATATGGGAAGGTCTATGGATGACTTGTGTGGTGCAAAGCACTGGGCAAATGCAGTGCAAGGTATATGACTCTATGCTCGCATTGCCCCAAGACCTGCAAGCAGCCCGCGCACTGGTCGTTATCTCCGTGCTCGTGGCTATCTTCGGAATTCTCTTGTCAGTTGTCGGGGGCAAGTGCACGAACTGTATAGAAGATGAATCTGCCAAGGCCAAAGTCGCTATCGCCGCAGGGGTGTTCTTCATCCTGAGCGGAATCCTCTGTCTGATAACGGTCTGCTGGTCTGCAAACACCATCATACGAGATTTCTACAACCCGCTGATTACCGACGCACAGAGAAGAGAACTTGGCGCCTCGCTGTATGTCGGCTGGGGCGCCGCGGGGCTGCTGCTTCTCGGAGGAGGGATTCTGTGCTGCCAGTGTCCCCCGAAGGAGGACCGCCCGTACACTGCCAAATACTCCGCCGCGAAGTCTACCGGTACAGCGAAGGATTACGTATGAATTGTTGATGGACTATTGGCGATGCTGTTTTTAGTATTACTAATGTTTGTTTCTGTCTTGAGTCCACTTACGCGGTTTTGTGGATTTAAAATAACCAATATAACTCAGCATTTATACAACAGCTTATCGATTAACCCAAAAAGTGTTATTGTTTTGACATTTGAAAGATATTGTAAATCAGTTTCATCTATAGAAACGAACGGAATCTAATGTGCAGCATTTCTGGGATTCAGGACAGTTATGGGTGTGTCACGTCTCTGGTAACTTGTTGCCTACCAGAGTAAGAACTTAAAAATTCCTTTTTTATTCAGCACTTTTACAGAAATTTAAGACGAAGTATTAAGCACGCATTTTGTGATGTTCCAAAAGCGAAACAACATACTAAATGTAAAAGCAGATTTTGTTTTTTGTTAAGATAGATACTAATCGCACTTGCAGTGTTTGTATTGTACATCCTAACATGCAAACCATCCATAATAAATGTGATTTGTATAAACTGATTTGCTTGGTTCTTACCTATGATTAAAAGTTATTTTAAAATACTCATCCAACATAGAATGTATAGAATCATGTCAAATGTTAGTTAATAGAAATGAAATGCGTTCGGCATACATTTCCATGATCAGGTTTTTGTTACTTTAAAAAGTCCACCACACAAATTAGCAACTCTTTACTCCATGGAAGCAGATGGTTGTTGAACTACATTTATCCTCTGTATTGCTGGGAATAGGGAAACTGCTGACAGGTGGAACTGGGAAAATTACTGAACTCTGTGAAAAGTTACAAGAAGGAAATGATGAGTCCGTTCTCATGTGAACCATGAATGCAGTGATGAAATGATGAAGAAAAACATTCCATTATCTGTTTTCCCTCATTAAAGACATCTCACTATCTGTTTCCCTTTGGCAGGCGAATCGCTGTCCCTGTCTAATGCTGAGGATGTATGTCCTGCTGTGCTTTAATGAGATTCAGATAATTACTATGAGTGCGCTGTAACCCTGTACTTGTCTCCAAGCTTGGCCCCCACTTGCAATAAAGGAACTTCGCAGTATCAACCTCCAAAACAGACTGAGCGTGACTTTTCCACAACAACCCCCATCCTACCATATACACACAAACACACAGGTACTAACTTACTTTGCCATGAACTGTGAGCATTGTCAAGCCTGTTGATTCAATCTTTGACCCTGGAATGATCAGAAAAGTGAAACATCTTTCTGTCTGGTGTCGGAGATAATTTAGAATAATTACCCCCTCTCTGTTGTCAGAAGGTAAAAGTTTAATGTCCCAAAAATGACAATGGTGAGGCAAAAATCACAGTCTAATAGCTTACAATGTTTTATGTGGAAACCCTGTTACTTACAGTATAATGTTTTTCCTGATAGCTAGCCTGTGCCTTCCCATTTTACAATTTACTCAGAATGTAGAAAAGATATATAGATGAAGATGTACAAACGATCATGATATGTTTATGAAGATACTGCTGGAGTTACAACATTTAATATATAACAATTTTGGAACATAAAAATGTCCACTTACAAGAGAAGTGAAATTTTCCCATTATATCAAATTACATGTAGAAAGTGAAAGACCACTGAGAGCAGTTTATAGTTAACCTGAAAATGACCAAGACACAGATAAACTCATATATAGCTAATTGTAAGTTACTGAAAATAAAAATTTCTGTTTTTACGACAAGTTATTGGATATCAGTTATACAGGTAGAAAGGGTCTCAGTGCTTTATAGTGCATCAGTTCAGCTATAAAAAGTATATGTTTAATTAAAAGCCTGAATGTTTCTCAGGTACCTGCGCAGGAAGTCTGAAGAAAATAAGTCAGTCTCAACAAATCAAACATAGTCCATGTTTGAGGTCGTGGATCGTACGGGCGCAAATTTCGCCACATACGGCCGGTTCTCCTTGGGGGGGCAGTTCCAGCAGAGCAGACCTCCCCCTAGTAGCAGTAAACCTGCACACCCCCATCCAATGTAGAGCGCAGCACCCAGCTCTCTCCTCTGTGCCTCGACCAAGAGAGGGTTGTAGAAGTCCCTGATGATGGTGTTGGCCGACCAGGAGACAGGAATCATGCAGAGGAGGCCGGAGCAGATGAAGACCACGCCCGCGGCGATGCACGCCTTTGCTTTCGAAGCCTCGTCCTCCATACAGTTGGTGCACTTGCCCCCGGCGATGGCCATCATGATGCCAAAGATGCCCACTATGATGGAGATGATGACCATGGCCCTGGCCGCTTGCAGGTCCTGGGGGAGAGCCAAGAGGGAGTCGTACACTTTGCACTGCATCTGCCCTGTACTCTGCACCACGCAGTTCATCCACAGGCCCTCCCAGATGGTCTGAGCCGTCACGATGTTGGCGCCGATGAACGCCGTCACCTTCCACATGGGCAGCGCGCACACAATTATAGCCCCCAGCCATCCAACAATCGCCAAGATAATACCCATAATCTGGAGGCCTTGAGACGCCATGTCTGTGGTCTTTGTTCTTTCACCGTGGTCAGTCAGAGAAGGTGCTTAGTCCAGGTGAGGCTCATAAGAAGTGTTCCGAGGAAAAAAAAGGATTTGGTATTTATAGTTCACCTTGGAGGGTGGGGTTTTGTTCTCACAAACAAAGAAAAGCTAGCTGTTACTTGATATGACAATGCCCTATTCCCTTCACTGTATTGTTTTGTACACAGAGACACAGGCTGAATGACCTCTAGCAATGCTGACAAACTGAAAACGCCATTGACAAAGTCAACCTCATGGCACGGAAATAGTTTTCCGTTGATTGTCTGCGCTCATTTTCTTCAATTTTCTTTTTCTTTCTTCAAAATGACTGTCAAAATCAAAACAAACAGCAACTTTTAAATATTAATAAGATACTTTAAAAAGTAATATATGTGAGGAGAGTTTCCCAATATGGTTTATGAATATGAGTAGCTAAAGTGGGCTAATGGAATTCTTAGCAGTGATATCCAGTGATGTCAGTTCAGCATGCTCTCCAAATATGTGTTTAATGAGGTTTAATTAGAATACTTACTGTGTGAAAATGTACTCTTATAGCTTCATACACACGCTGTTTAGATTGCGAGCCATGTGGCAACATTGCTATAGCCCCACCCCCCAGTCAGTCACTACTGCTAACTGTGTTGCCAAAAGATAGTTGTCAGATCTAACAACTTTTGGCAACAGAATTCGTTTGAGGTACAACTAGCAGTCCTGCCCATAATAATTTAACTTACTTTTTGTCCTGTTTTTATACGGCAAGAATTTAAATCCCCTGTATATGAGACTGCCTTTTAAGGTAATTAATTGAATACATGCTTTAGTAGAAAGAGGTTTTATTTCCACAGTTTCAGCTTTCATCAGATGTTCAAAGTAAGAGATTATCTGTTAAGTATATCACAGACCCACACTAAGGTGTGTTACTGAAGTCTCCATACCGAGCACAAACTCATGACGGACCAAAGTGTGCTACCATTCTAATACTCTAGGGGATGCAATTTTTCATCAATTTTTCTGGCTAAGCTCAACATCATTCTACTATCTGCAATAACATATCACTGTTCAATGACAGATAAGAGATTTGAAAAAAGGACAAATATTTTAAAATAACAACAAAATACAAACTGTATGCGATAACTATTATTGGTAATTCATTGTGTTATCTCTGAAGGACTTTATCAGTCATGGATTTATCTGCCACTACCTTCATGCATTAAAACCTATTGACAATGTAGTGCTAATACTGCTACAGGCATCTGTGACCATATTTCCCTAGGACAAATACAGACCACTGGGAAAAACTGCCCACATGAAAGCAAGCACAGTAGCAACTGGTGAGCACTACAGAGAAATCTGTGCCCTCACTAGAACCTGTATCACTTGTTTATTTCAGCTCCTGGTTCAGTCTCTTGTAGCCAGGAATAGTACGGCACAGTATAGGCTGGCCACCCTTGCCTCCGCCACCAAACTACTTCAGTTCATTCAGAACACTGGTTTGTTCGTCCTCTCAAGGTACACCAGTGTCTCACCTCCCCTTGCCTCTAATCACTGGCTTCTGATCACAGCTCGCATCAAATTCAAGTCCCTTGCGCCAGCCTACCAGGTAGACAAGTATACTTCTGCTTCTTACCTTCAATCCAGCAAATCCTATACTCCTGCCTGAGTTCCCTGCCCGGTAATCTCTGGTATTCTACAAGTTCTTCCACTCAGAAACAGAGCTTGCTTCTTTTCCTGCACGAGATGCAGGACTGCCAAAAAGTCACAATGTCACCACTATGTAGACAGTGGGATATAGGGCGACAACTGGGGGTGCACTGAGGTCTGCCTGGGGGTGCAATGCACCCTCTAATCACCCCCATAGCGCCGGGTCTGCTTTCCATTCAGACTTCACCAGGGTTAACCTTGAGACATTGTGTGCCTAGCACACAGTACTTCATCACTTTAAACCGTGAATTAAAAGTGACATAGTGATATGTGTCTCTGAAAGACCATTGATAAGCAATGAGTTCCTTACTGTGATGCAAGGTTCCGTAATAATGCAGCTATGGATCAATGTTGGGCGTGATGTGAACAATGTTACCATTAGAAGGCCCTATGCGTACAACAGTGTGATGTTTGTACGTTGTTTATTATGGATAGTTGATATTCAAGTTCCAAATGAAAGAACAATTACTGTGCAATTAAACTAATATGTTCACACTGTATTTCAGCTTTCACCCACCCAATTCAGTTATACTGCAAGCAGAACACAGCTAAATTGTTATTTATATCCACCATCGTCCCTTCAATATAA
The DNA here is from genome assembly GCF_013368585.1 of Megalops cyprinoides. Taxonomy (NCBI): domain Eukaryota; kingdom Metazoa; phylum Chordata; class Actinopteri; order Elopiformes; family Megalopidae; genus Megalops; species Megalops cyprinoides. The sequence goes on along the minus strand of NC_050585.1, from coordinate 48,942,026 downwards.
TAATACAGTAGGCATTTTTGATATGCTTACTTTTTGAGCATTGACATGTACAGTCTTCAATTGACCCTTTTTGATTTAGGTGTCAAAATTGTGGTTTGTTATCTATGGGTATTAAGGATGTGTCCACCTTTGCAGTCATAGTGCACCAAGAGATATAATTAGCATAATGGCCTCGCCGACCCAGATGCCCAGCTAATACTTAGTACAGACATTATAGTTTTATCACCAGTTTAAATTTTGATGGCTATTAACATTTGGTACGTGTTTACAACGAAATTTAGAGTATATACGCTGACGTACAGAGACGATCATCCTTTAATAACGTAACATTCACTGGAGGGAGAAACAGGCCTAAATTAATTGCTTTTACGAACAGTAGCCTACTACTCAACTCAAAGAAACAGATGGCGAAAAAAAAAAAAAAACGAGGACCGGAAGAATCTTCACAGGAATACGGATATTATTGCGCAAAACACACAATGCTTTATTGTTGTGCAAAAATACACACTGCACGACTTTTTCTTTATCAAGTGTGGGTAACATCTGACTTGAAATGGGTTTAGGCATCTTAGCACAGGAAACTCGTTGGGTGAGCACACTGATTAAAACCATAAAACTGTTTATTATCCTGAACCTGTTTTGGTTGTTTTGCATATTTAGCAAATGTACTCATTTAAATGAAGTTCACGCTGACAGTTGATTCATTTGAGGTCTTAAAAACTGACACTATGATCCACGTCAAACTTGGAGGCTACATTTATCCTAGTTACGAAACTGAAAAGAATGAATGTGTCACTAGCAACGCACGGGAAACTAGACTGCTTAGTTTCTCTTTGCTGAGCATTAATGCGTGGCTCCATTCGCTCACCACTGTATGTATTTTGTGATATTACTAATATATCTAAGCAATGTCTAAGCAATAGCACAGTAATGCTTAAAACACGCTCCCGCTTTAAGTTTAGGAACTGAAAGATTATCACGCTTCCGCTAAGCGATGATGGATGGTGCACATCACATTTCAGAGAGAGGTCGCTGCAGTCATGGCCCACTTAGTGAGCTGAATTGGCAAAACGCCGCTGAACTTAAAATGCTATTGGAGGGGGTACGTTAAAATTATTTGAATTCCCCCAATCAGCAAATACACAGACCGTTGCGCAAATCTTTCCGTATTGAAGTTGAGGGAGGTATTTCGTTTCTGCGTTGCAGAATGTATCCCCTTTGCTCTCTATTTTTGTCAAATGAACAGTGATCATTTGATGAAATTTGTTTAGACCACTGCATTGTAGTATTGAGCACATGAAGACAACCGAAACGCACGATGAGGTGCTCAAACTTTGTATAGCACGAGATTAGGTGCACCAAATCAACACCAGCACTTGAAATACGTTAAATAAATGGCGTAAAAATTGTGGTTGTACTCGTTCTACCTTTTAAAATTTGAACAAGGGACTGACTTCTTCAAATTGGACGTTGTTGCCCATTTTCATTGCGTTCCAAGTATTCAAAACTAGCAATGCTGTAAAATAACCCTTTAAAATATACCAAGGTACTTATTTTTTGACACACCTAAAGCAGGCGCATACAACGGCAATAACCACACCCAGAAATGAGTGTACCTTCTCCAAAATGGATCTTTTGTTCGCAAATTTTAAAATAAGAAACTAACGGCTAGTCATTTGAAGCCTTGTCTCATGCAATACTAAATTGTACTTAAACTGTAAGATAGAATGCTTATGCTTGCTTTATCACCAACTAGAATGCCTCCCAATTTGGTCTTCTATTACTGTAGCATAAGGAAGATTAATCATGCGTTGTCCTTCTTAAAAGAGACGTGTATGCTATTCAGGAGATTGTTTTTTCAGCTAAAGTGGTATGTTGTGTTAAAGACAGCAACTGAGGAGACATTGAATGTAAAATATAAAAAACAAATATTTATTTACAAGTTACCATTCATCCAGGATTATTTAAGTGGATACAACAGTACAAAGAATCAGAACATAGCAGAAATGTACAAGTTCAGTTGTGAAAAAATGACACACTGTAGAAAAAAATCTTAGAATATGTACTGTAGACACACAATGGGTCATTGTTTAGGAAAGTCCAAAGAGCACACATCTGTTTAAAATTCGACTGAAAACATTTGACAATAACGATAGTCCATGCCCTGCTCTGAGACAGTTTCTACTGTTCTCAGACCATTACATGTTATTGATGTAAAAAAAAAAATGGCAGACATCATCTCAATGGTAGTTATTTCGTTTTCTCCTGCAACCTACAGCCTGCCTTTTGTCGATCATATATACTGAACATGTAAACAAGATAGCAGTGGCAATTTCCTTTCCTTTTAAAAAAAAAAGTCCAAAAGAGAGCCGCTTTGCAAACTTGTGACCAGTGGATCTCTTCTCACACATAGTCCTTGGGTGCTGAGGCCGTGGATCTTGCAGCTGAGTACTTGGCAGTGTAGGTGTCATCCTTTGGCGGGCAGTTGCAGCATAGCAGACCCCCGCCAATGATCATCAAAGCCGAGGCCCCCCATCCGATGTACAGGGAAGCGCCGATCTCCCTCTTCTGCGCCTCTACGAGCAGCGGGTTGTAGAAGTCCCTGATGATGGCGTGTGCGGTCCAGCAGACTGGGATCAGGCAGAGGACCCCGGCGGCGATGAAAGTGATGCCGGCAGCGATGCCCACCTTGGCCTTGGAGCCCTCGTCTTCCACGCAGTTGGTGCACTTGCCCCCGGCGACGGCCAGCAGAATGCCCATGATCCCCACCACGATGGAGATGACGGTGAGGGCCCGGGCCGCCTGCAGGTCGGAGCTGAGTGCCAGCATGGAGTCGTACACCTTGCACTGCATCTGCCCCGTGCTCTGCACCACGCAGTTCATCCAGATGCCCTCCCAGGTGATCTGCGCCGTCACGATGCTCTGCCCGATGAACGCCGTCACCTTCCACATTGGGAGGGCGCACACCACAATGGCCCCGATCCAGCCAATGATACCCAGGGCTGTGCCCAGCATCTGTAGCCCAGCAGAAGCCATTTTCTTCAACTTCTTCCTTGTGTCTTTTCTTGCACGAAGAGCTGCACCAAAAAAAATCAGTACGTAGGCTGTGTCTACCTTGAGAGTGTTTCCCAGTTGTATTTTAGACACCGTGGGAGCAGGTACTTATACACAACTGAAAAAGGTGGGGCTTGTCAGCCACTTTCGTCACAGGTTGCCTGTCCGGTTTTTCATCTCTCACCTAAGCCACAGCCACTGTCCCTAAAGGCTTCAGTGAGTCATCGCTGCTTTTGAAGAAGCAAACTGCCTAACAAACATTAACATGTCCATATATGGTCATTTCCACCCTCTTCCAGTACTTTTTTCCATAGAGTCACATCACAGTTTTGGTCATATAATGGAAGATTAACAGTATGACGTAATAAAGCATTACATCTGTAATATTAAGCCTATAAAAATGAATTTACAGTACAGAAACGTCCATGTAAATTAAAAAAAAAACTCAGTTCCTTTTTATGCGCATTTAGTGGTTTGGGTTTTAAGAAGCCAATGAATTTTTTTTTCTTTTCTCTAGTGTGCTTATTTGTTTGTGTGTCTGTGTGGGCTGGGGATGGAGTGGGGGGTTGGGCTTTTACATGAAATACCACAGCTAAAGAAAAAAAGAACCACGGGAGGTGTTTTTAGTTGCTGGCTGTTAATCACACAGGGGAGGATGTCTAAGACAGTGGAACAGAATGGTTTCAGCTGAAAGGGTGAGGTTAGAGACAAACTGAACGAACCAGCACAATTCTCTGCTCTGTCTGCACAGTTCTCAGTCTCAATGGTGATGAAAAGCGGGACATTTTTAAGGATGTGGTTATCCTCAGCAGGGGTGCAAAAGATTGGAGTTTTACAGCAGGAGTTTTCCTTTAGTGCTTAAGATGCCCCCCCATGCATAACCCCAGAGGTGGGACCTTTACCTGCTTAAGAACCCCCCACAGATCAGGTGACCCATTACCAGGACAGAAAGAATGAGCTTTCCAAGTAGGTGCTGGGTGTGAGGGTTGGAGGGAGGGGGGGAGGGTGGAGGAATGCCTCTACCTTCTCATGCGAGACAACACAGAAAATAGTTAACGGAAAGTCTAGAGTAATCCAAGACCCCCATGAAAATAATCTCGCTGGAGTGCAACTAAAAGTTTCAGGGTGATTGAGGTCAGAGAGACAGAATTGTGTCTCACTGCTTGATTTCAATGAAACCACAAAGCACACGTAATTTTCCAAAACAGCAAAAAATTAAACTCTCACAGCATGCCACACCCATTTCAAGAGTTGCAACATCAGACTGGCTGCTCTCTCCAAAGCCGAAGGCAGGAGCAGGTGTACAAATATTAACTTCAGTGAGGGAAAAAGATTCTCTCGTACTGTAGAAAATCCAGGAATGTTTTGGTGAAATCTGTAGAGTATGAGAGACCCAGCAGGGTCCTTTCCACAAATACCCAGAAAGGTAGAAACAGATTCCCCACATAGCACTTTCCAACCCTGACTGTTACACACACACACACACACAAACACACGCACACGCGCACGCACGCACACACACACACACACAGCATCCTTACTTCTGTATCCCACAGAGATCACGAGACACCGCTATCCAGCTCTTTCTCTAGCACATGAAGGGGGTGTCCACTGGTGCGGGTTTTGATTAGGAATTTACACTCAAAGGTGTCACTGCATTCTTTGTTGAATGCACATTTCTGTCATCATGCCTTTGTGAACAGGCCTTAGAAATGGTATTTAAAGTCAACTGATTATTCCTCAATCCCAAAAAGATTGGTTTGCATGAACCTCTGTGGCTCTGTGGCTAACCGCATCAGTCTCTCTTTGCAATTGCTCGGTTGCACTGAATAAGTTGTGCCTATCTTGCAGGCCGAGTTCTTTGTTTCTTAAAAAATAGAGGGAAAAGTTCAGTGAAAACACAGTGAAGAATTCTGGTGAGGTAGTGTCAGAAGTGCTGGAAGTTGCTCTGGATAAGCGTGTCTGCTAAATGAATGTAATGTAATGTGTCAATGAGTAATGAGAAAAAAAAAATCAGCATACCCACCCACTAAACTGTTCACAAAGATTTCAAACAGATGAACACTATTCAAAAAGCATAATCCAGTGTAATGGCAGCTTCCCAACAGCATTTCGTCCACTAAGGCTTACTTATAAATGCAGATGAGCGGACCACTTCTCCTTCCAATTTCCACTGCCTAAAAACTTTCTGATTCCTGAATACTATTATGCACAGAAAGTAATAGTTAAATCATCTTCCAAATTGTTTCACTATTGGTTGCTGAGTAAACGTGTATGGAGATTGTATTCACCATGCAAAGTAAATAACAACCAATAATTAAATGTAAGTCACTTTCAATAATATAAATACCTAAGCCATTGGTTATTCATCAGTAATGACGGAAGGGTGTTTATGGCAAGAAGACTTAGGCAAAGATTCAGAAAGACATTTTAGTGCAGTTTTACAACAAGGAAATTATCAAAAAAATCACAAAGCTTTGTAATGTCCCCTATTCCACATGGGTGTCCAAGAATAGGGAAGAGGTAGCACACCTATTTGCTCTACAGTGTCTATGAATTTTATTAACAATAACAGTCCTGAATAGGGACTGTCGTAAGAAAACTTTAGAACCTGAAGAAACTGTTTCCTGATCTTATTGCATCATCAAACATAACTGTTGATAAGCATACCCTTTATATTCTCTCTTTTGCTCTCTCTCTCTCTCTCTCTCTCTCTCTCTCTCTCTCTCTCTCTCTCATACACAGACACAGACACACACACACACACACACACACACAAACATGCAGAGATGCACACGTGCGTCCGTGCACACAGACAGACACACACACATACATACAAGCAAACGTACAGCCATACATACACATTATTTGACCGTTTTTCAAGAAAATTAGGTAATCAGCACGAGTTTAAGCTTGTTAAAAAATTAATTAATTAAAAAAACTCAAGAAACCATATAAGATGTATGTGCAGTATGCAACATTTCAATCTGGTAAAAAAAAAAAAATATTCATTTAAAAGCTTACATCAGCTATGTAAGTGCAGTTTTTTCCCCACAGAATCATTGAACGTAAAAATTCCAGAAGCACAAATTTGCACATGTTCAGTTTAGGATCTTGTTTCTTCACTAGATGTCTTACAGAGACTTCTACCCTCTCGTAGCCCGCTGAAAGCTCATGTAACAGCAGTCATTCACTTCGGTAAATATGCACACATCTGTGAGAAAAAAAAATTCCTCTGGATTTGAGGCAACACCGCATTCTCAATGTGCACTTTTCACAACGTCCTTCAAAGTAGTGTTTCTGAAGATCAATTGGACAGTTAGCCAGTGCAGTGGGAGAGCCAGATTCACGCTTGGAAAGCCAGAGAATAAACCCCTGAGTACTGACCTGCTGCCTGAAGTGGGAGTCCGGTCCACTGAGACAGTTCCAGAGGGGGCCACTTTGTCCTTTCTCCAGCTGCTCCTGGAAGTTTTCCTCTGCGGTGGTCTACCGAAGAGAGGACACGAGGAAAAAGGATGGAGGGAAGGTAAACAAGCCGAGCCTGCGGTGGTGGCTTTATTCTTAAGGAGAAAAAGGAGATACTCCTAAAAGCAGATTGTTTCACAGAAAAAGAAAGAGAGCACTGTTAGGAGGCCAAATCTGTAGTAAAGGACAATAAAGGGGCTCTTTTACCGGGCAGCTCATTAAAAGGTCTTTGGCACTGACCTGCGGACAGAGGGCCACATACAGGTACGCCACAAAGGAATTCATACAGTTAAGGATTTGAGAAAAGATGTTTTGCAGAATATCACCTTCTCAAGGAGACGTTTTAGGGCGCTCCTGTGCTATAAGTCAGTCCCTCATCAGGCTGGCCTGAGTCTCAGGATCAGAATTCGTGTATCAGATACACGTCATAAACATGTAATAAAACACCTGCTCACTGACAGGGCTTCTCCTATGGAGCATGTGAGCCATTTTAATCAGCTCTCCTTGGAAAGGCCTTGGTCAGATCAGGTTTTCCCTTTTTTTTTATTTGTTGAAGTAACAAAGTTAAGACCAAGGTGAACGGCTCTGGGATTTGCTACGGTCAGATGTGATTGTGACTACGGACATGTTTAACACAGTGGAAGTGAGTTTCTTTGAAGTGGATGGCTTTACTGTGGCAGCAACATTCTGAAAGAAACCTGCATTTTTACACTTTCAGAATGTTTGCAAATAAATAATACAAATACAAAGGGTGAAGCGTGACTCATTTATTTCCTGTGAGATGTGTATTGGAATGACAATAAAAACACACCTTGTTATGCAAGAGAACTCTTCTCACATAACGCAACATAGAGAGAAACAAAGCATAGACACTCATGTCCCCTAGACACCGAGTTTTTCCTGTGTTTGTCATTCTAAGAAAATCGGACGTGTGGGAAACGAAGGAAAATTTTTCTCACTTGATGGACCAATGTAAATACAAAATTAGATAGATTGTCTTCGTGATCACAACAATTTTCCGTTGGCCAGAGATTATGGTAAATGACACATTTTTCTATGTGCATTTTTCTAAATGTACAGCACATTTCCTATGTCAACAAAAGCATTACAAAAGGATGTGACTGCATTAGGAACCTTAAACCGTGAACACATTGTCTTCCTCTTCTGCATTTTGTCCCCAAATGAGGAACTGATCAATTATTTCCTACGTCAGGCATTTGCAGTAGGGATTATGCACCAATTTCCACAAAATTCATTGAAGAAATAAAAATCATATTATCATATTGCGACACATGATTTTTAATGTGTTTTTTATCATTTGTGCCTGGGAAAATCTGCACAGCTAAAGTAATGTGGAACATGTTACAGCAGGCTGGTGGGGTGGGTCTCAGCAATGCACTCTATGGGAAATATAACTGGTTTGTTCTAGTTCTGTACACCCATGTTAGTGATGTATTGGCTGTCGGCTCCTGTCCACTGAAAATCTGTACACACTGATCTAACTGACGTGCAGGGAGTGTTTTGACCACACATTAACATTGTATAACCTATGTATGTTTGTGTGGTTGTCTGTACAAAACACATCTAATTCCCGTGTCATAAACAGAACCCTCAGTTTAACCATTAAGATTTATTTCCAGACCACACAGTCTCGCAATCAGAAAGGCACTCTTTAAACTAGCAGTGTTTGAAAGGTGTAGAAGACATCAGTGTATGTGACAGTTGAATGAGGTGCTGAGTGAATGTGTGGCACTACTTGAGATGTGTTTTACATAAAGTTGTTACATTAATTGTCATTGTCATACTACATATAACATGCATTTAACAGAATTGTATAACTTATGAAGCCAGTCCCAGTCAACTTTCAAGTTGGTTTTAGAGTTTAGATGATTAAATCGAACAGGTAACAGTTTGATGAAACTGCTGAATGAGTTCCTTCCCGGACAGCACCAGCGTGTGAGAATGATCTCATTGTGTTTCCGCCTTGGGGGACAGACACACCAGGAGTCAGAGTTTCAGTCAGTAATCTGAAGCATGTGATGGAGGACTCACACCGGTGAGCGTAAACAACAAGGCACTTTCAGTGACTCACACACGAGTCCCGCAAGTGTTTCCTATAGAGCAGAACACTATACCCCCCAAGTCACCCCACAAATGCTGCTTTCAGCCTGCATCCCAGGGACAGATGTCAGCTAACAAAAGGCATCAGATACACAGGACTTTATGGTCAACAGATGTAAATACATTACCACTTGTAAAAACAAACAGTTTCTCTTTAAAACAAAGAAATGGTCAAGGAATGATATGTTTGTAATATTTAAGCTAATTTAAGCTATTAATGTTAGTACTGTGTAATGAAAATCAGGACACCATTTACACATTTGTGGTTGTAATGTGTAAGGTTGTCATGTGCAGTTTAAATGGTAAAAGTGACGTATAGCCATTGGTATGATATGACAGTAATTGAACAATCCTGAAAATGGTGATTGAACCCTAAAAGTGATGATGTTACGCGACAGGATCCTGGAGTATGGGTGAGTAATAGAATGTAATGGGTTAAGCGGCTGCTGTTGCTCAATGACAAGGAGTGTCACAGTGGTGGGGGGGTAGGGGGTGGGGGGTGGGGGTGCATTCTTTGTATGGGTTTAACCATTACAGTCTGACAGGTGCTTGTGCTACTTAATGCACACATGTTAAGAAACTTAACGTGGAGGCAAGTAAATTCTTAAAATGTACTGCCCTTGAAAGTCAACGACTTCTCGCGACTTTTGGTGAAAATCAGTCACTTATGTTGTTAATTATTTCTTAGATGTTAGGAATGTGTGCCTCTTTACTAAAGGGAAAAACACAAAACAATCCAACCCTACAAGTTTGTGTGCATGTATATGGTGACTGTTTAGGTGCCATTGTCTACATGTTCAGGTGGTCTTAAAACAGAGCCATGAAAAATTTGTATCAAAGTAACTTTGTTATGAAACAGATGAAAGACTAGAAGACAGGAAGGCTGTATACTATATGTTTTTGTGTAAAGTGGTCACATTTTTCTGTTAATATATCTACTACAAACCACAGCAAAAGTGTTTCTTTTATTCAGATTTTTTAATGTCACACAGGGAACACTAGGCTCCCGTAGCTTAACAGTCTTAGCAGGCTCATTTCAGTTCCCATGGCAACTATTCCCTGGGCGCAAGTTCCTGCATGTCACAGAGGTTTTTGTGTGTGTACCCAGAGGGGGAGGAGCAAGGAAAGGCACCTGTATCCACCTAAACCTGTTCCACCGGCTCCCGCTCCCATAACAGGTGAATATGGCTCCAAGCGAGAGATCGAGTAAGAGAGGTTTCATTTAACCGCGCTGCCGCTGAAAGTTACTGTTCGTTGTGCCTATAATTTCAGCGTTGTGTTCGTGGGCAGTTGTCAGTTATCAGTGCATGCCAGCACATCAATGAGGTCTGACCCTGACTGGGGAGAACCTGAAGAACTCACAAGTCTAATTTATCATTAGCAATTACTTAGTGTGAGGGTAATGTACTAACCAAATAAATGGTGGCTTTTTGGCATTAGTTAATATCAAAAACCTTTAGTCATTAGTTGAATCAATGTTTGGACTAAGATCAATCTGTTTCTCTTACAGACCCGCAGCTGGCTGTTCCTCATGGGGCCATTCGTGACTCCCTAGAACTACCCCACCCCGACCCCTACCCCTACCCCCACCTCCATAAACCCCCACCGCATGTGCACACCTGCACTCCCATTTCAAATCAAGCACAATACAAATCAGCCAATCACTTAGTCTGGTTCTTTTCCTGGTAAGAAGGGAGGAGTTTCTTTTTTTCTTGAAAACTGGGAAACTGTGAAAAATGAGAGATTTGCCTTGTGTGCATTTGAGATCATAGATATTGACATATATGTATCGACACAAATTTCGTAATGTTGTTCTTTCATTTCCTCTTCCTCTTTCTTTTCCTCATGCTTTGTTCACGCAATTGATTTATCTAAAACAAAGAAATGTTGGCATGTAGTACCAACATGGAAAATTCCTCCCTTAGGAAGACAGATGGTGAAACACTAGACCTGTGAGAGGGATGACAAAAGAAATGCAAAATCAATGGTCTTCAGTGACAATGGCCTGGTGCCCGCAGGACACATGCCGCCATTTTGGCTGTTCATGGTAAGAAAAATGTCGCATTGGTCACATCCAGCCCTCATAAACTCTAAGACTGTGGCTGCCTTCTGTCACCACCCCGATAAAAGGTAGAGGCAGCATTTTACATTTATATTTACATTTATTCATTTGGCAGAGGCTTTTATCCAAAGTGACTTACAAGTGAGGCAGAGTACAACACAAGCAAAAAACCATAAAAGGAGTAAACAATATTAGAAGCGCTGCATGATAGTTGGCCAGACAAGGGACAAGCTAGTGGAGCAGCTGGTTTAATTTGTTTTTTCTAAATAGACTGATATTTCCTTTAGTTTCAGCTGCTTATGTTTGTAAAGAGGATCCCCTATGTGTATATGCAGTGGAGTATAAGATAATTCAGTAAACGGCAACTTTCAGAAATAAACTCTTATCTGATTTTTGAAATTTTATGAATGAAATGAGGACTCATCAGGACAAAGGTGATTCCTCCTGTGAGTTATAAATGCTGTTATATGTGAATATGAATGCAGTCATTGCCTGTTTGCACCTGAGACTCGAGTATCACTACCCTGAAAGTGCTCCCCTTAAATCAGAGATTAGGGTATAATCCTATGAAGTTTCCCTCTGTCACCAAAGAATAGTGCTGCACTGATCTCCACCCCTCCCCCCTCTGTTCACAGGTGTGTCGGGCTCACCTAACAACAGGCTAGCATTTCAACAGCTCCCCCAACCAGCAGAAACAGAGCCAGACATGAAGGCTGGGTGTTTCCGTCTGTTTTCATTTGAAAATGAATTCCAAGAACACCTCCTGCCCCACAAAGCTCTGAATACTGATACAGAGCTGATCTCATTAACTGACTGATTTCCACAGACATTTCTAAAATGCCTGAGCTGTCTTCTTACACCTGCTACGTGTGGCTTTTGTTAAAATGCGGGGCTAGCCAGGGAATACTTGTACATTTGCGTAGGTGGAACATACTGTGTCAGCCCAGGGCCGATCAAAATGGCAGCTTGTTTTCCTTTGAATTTCTGCAGGCACACCTGACCCTGAACTCATTCCACCTCTGAACGCGAGTACAATGCATAATTGCTTGTTAATGTCAAGGGTTCTTTGTGTACGCATTCTATAGTTTATGTAGAAGTTGTTTGCAGTCTAACATGAGATAAAAAAAAATGATTGAAGGAGACAAAATGATTATGCTGCTGCTTTAATTATTAACTTTAATTATTCTCCAAGAGAATGAAAATACATATTGCTTCTGTTGTGCATTTGTGCTGTAAATTTCAACTTACGCTCTCTAGCTGGGGACCTCCCCCCCCAACAGAACGTCTGTAGTTTGAAAAGTCAGCACTTCAACCAATGCAAAAGTAGCTTAACAAGGAGAACTGTACATTCTCCTGCAGTTGGAGTTACATCATTCTTTACAACATCTGGAACAATGAAAATACCAGCTATCAAATGTATGTTCTATGCTACTGCGTCTGCTTTTCATATGTTAATTTCATTATTATAATAAAACAAAAAATTAGGATCTTTTTTTTGTTTTTTTTATTATGAAATATACATGTGAATAATAGCATCCTAATGCAATGCCACGATACACACAGCAACTTCCCCTTAGGACCTCTTTTGGCCTCAGTATCATGTAAGAGAATGAGGTGAAAGAGGGTAATATCAGCTCACATTGAGGTATAAATGGAGTATATGTAAACATGACAAAACCTTCAGCAACACCAAATTACTCCTGAATCGACGCTAACATAAACTTCCCTCAAATTCCTGCAAAACCAGAGAGTATGGAATCTCTCACTCACATTTCCATTATCAGCTAAGGGATAAGGAGTCTATGACCTCTTGTTTGCACTGATTAAATACTTAAATCTGCCCAACCACCCCCTCTGACCTGGGAAAAGATGCAGGGCCATTCATAAAACTCCCTGATACGTCCGAGCAGGAGGTAGCTTATTTACAGAAATCCTTGGGGGGAGGAGGAGGCTGGAATGTTAAAATACTTAATTTAATTTATTGAGACTGTAAGATTTAACATGCTAGAAAAAGTAGATTCATTTTTTATGCTCAACAATAGTTTCTCTTAAGTTTTAATTATTGAGTTTTATTATTATTATTATTATTATTATTATTATTTTGTCCTCACTGTGAAATCAAAATCATTTAAATAAGAAACATACGTTAATTGTGGTAGAACAAAAGGAGAGACTTAATGAAAGTGTCCATCATTGTCAGTACTCTTCCATTATAGCAAAAACACAGCTTTAAAGGTAGTTATTACAAAGATTAATGCTGCACCAGCGCTGTGAAAAGACATTAATTCCACGTCTGTGCTGCAGATGTAGATTTAATCATTTCCACAAGGTCTTAGACAGATGTTACACTCCCCTCACACTACAGGGAATTTAAAGGCTGCAACCCAGTCTAAACCAGTCAATTCCTAGACTACACCTCAGTGAGAAACCTCTGCACAATACCCACATATATGAAGCAATTTCAAACCAGTCATCACAAGTTCTCCTGAATAAGTAGTTTGGAACAGGTCTGAGATGAGTTTCATGAAAAGCACCATTGGTTTGACCCCTAATAAAGTTTCCTCCAACAGCGGTTTATACTTACATATCATGAGTATATTTAAACTCCTTTTACAAACAAATGTCAACACAAGAATTTCAGTGGACTTGGCAGGAGTGCTAGTCTAATGAATGGAGTGGCTGAAGAATGATTTCTGAAAAGCTGCTGAACTTAGCTACATTATCCTACAATAACAAGCAGCTAGAAAATGTAGCTAATCTCAGAGAAAAAAGTAAACACTTGGGGTATTGTTATAGCTATCAAACTACCTAAATTTGCTGAGTGGTCTGTTGGTGGATGTAGTTGTGAGGTACATAGGTCTACTACTGCACTGGTACATCAAGTGTCCAAGGAATTTGCACATTATGCAGATATTTGCTGACACTAGCTAGCTAACTAAAATAAGCTATTTCACTAAGATAAGAAATTCCATATCAAATTAAATTAATTTAACCCCATTTATTTGTGGAAATGTATAGCATACAAATGAATGGGCAGCAGGACTGCAGGGATTTTTTGCTTGATTTGGAGTCCAGTCCTTTGGGGAAGCAAACATGTCAGAACACCAACAGGATGATGCTGGGAGACCCCCAAAGGACCTCCTGGAGGGTCACTCCTGGCCATAGAGTTAGGATTGTGGAACTCTGGATCCAACCAGGGACAGTGCCAAAGGCGGGCAGAATACTATGGAACACCACCTGAGATGGAGACCTGCAGGTAGGGGGAGACAGTGTTCGCAAGCGGTAGCATCTTTTCTTCCCATTTTGCAGTGAAGGTAGAAGAGGGTAAGTTGAATTTGCCTTTTTAATTTTATTCATCCACATTTTTTTTTTTTCATTCGTGATTTGTGACACACAAGCACACAGTTCTGTGGAATATATCTCTTTGTGCCATGGAAACAACTGCGAATGCTTGCAGAACTGTTTATGACCAACCAGTTTCAGCAGGTTTCATTGAAGTTGGTCTGAACCTGTTTCAAGAGGATGTAGCTTGAAGAGAACACTAGATTTAGAGGTAAAAACAATTCAGACAGTACCTGTGACACATTTTAAAGGTCAATTTCATGATGCATTAAAGGAAACGTCAAATCAAGAAACCCGTTAGAACTTATCCATTATTCTCCTCTGTTTGAAGCCTGAATGATGACGAAAATAAAAGTAATACGGAGTGACAAATATGCCCTACCGTGTAGTAGCTACATATTCAGGAACATAAGAAACTTTTTAAAAAATCCTACAAACAAGCAAACAAAAAAATCTTGTGTCTCCTAGGGTGCTGAGGGTCATGAATCTCAGTGACACAAACACTTACATTATAATGATTTGAATGTGGCCACAATGATGTATCTCTTCAGGGTGTGTGTTCTAATACAGTGTTATGCAATGTGAAAACCGTTTTTTCCATCAAAGAGGTTGTTCACCCAGAACAGTTGTTGTTGTTTTGCAGCTATCAGCGGAGGTAGCTTGGCAGATGTGTCAAAAAATTTGAGGGCGTTTGCACTTTAATGAAAACACAACTCCCTTTTCCTGGATTTGGGGAGATAGTGTGAGATTGCCTCTACATTTTTTATCCATTAAGGTCAGATAAAAGTATGATGAAGCTATGAAGAAAAAGGGGACAGAGAGATTGCACAAAAATGTATTCTCCGTTTTAAGCAACGCTGGGTTGGCCTATGAATCAGGCAAATTCACGGCACATATCCAAAACCAGTTACTGTAGTTAAATTGCGGCCAATATACTACTTAAAGTTATAAATAACTCCAGAGCATAACGAAAAATAGCATACATTACATTCTTGAAGTACATATGTGATACCAACTTAGTGCAGGCCAGGGAATAAATTGAAACTGATTGAGTTACAACTGACAGGCTAGATCAGCACTCCAGTGGCAAAAGCGAACACCAGAATCAATGTAAAGTATAAAATCATTCATTCCGATTATTCAAGCCTTGAAACAATCACAGGAGTGCCAACATAACATGGCCTCGTACAGCAGAAGTTGGTGACTGTCATAAACAGGATGTAGCCTTTAATAATATAAGGCAAACAAAGGGCAATACTAGTTGGCACGCAATAAATAATTACACTTCAAGCAATACTCCCAAAGCAAAGCCCACAGTACACAATCAAACCAGAAATGTGTCTAAGCAACTATGTACATGAGAAGGGGAGGAATGACTCCTACTGATACATTTCCCTATGCCAATACCGTCTTTACATGGAAAATATGAAAGTCAGCACAGCTGATACGCCCACATACGGAGAGAAAACAAAGGCACAAAACTACGAAAGGTATTCATTTAAAATTTAGTGTCCAGGATCGAAAACCGCAACCAAAAAAGGAATTATCTCTTCTGTATAAACTGTATATTTTTATGAAACTTTCATGTACGTTTTAAAAGGTCATATAGTGGTATGCTAACATAGAGAGAAATTTTACATTTCCCAGTAGTACTATACTGTATTTTCACTCATGTGCAAAGAAGTAAGAAGCTCACAACAAGTGTTATTGGTTTCTCTTACTCAGCAAAACGTAATTGCTGGCAATCACATTTTTAAATGAAAGCCTCTTTGAAAATGGTGGGTGAAATCAAGTAAATATTTTGACCAGGTCTGTGCAAATCCTATATTAGTTCTTTTACATTTACAGGGAATTCTCTGTGAAGTCAAAACTTATCAAAGGAAAAAATACTCTACTAAAGATGTTTTAGCATGAATATATTTGCATGTACCTGTAGGGTTTATGCATTAAATATGTCAATGCCCTAAAATCAACAGATATTTCAGAGAACATAATGTTGTCATATTGAAACAAGAAACCTTAATCACCTCTCAGTGGGATACAACTTGTATGAGGATTAATTTACAGCTCAATATAATGTATAGTATTTATTTCAGCCATGCTGTGAAAACATCAAAAAGTTTTTTTGTTGTTGTTGTTCAAAACATTAGCAATTAACTCCTGAAGTAATTACCTATAACCATTGGTTCTGTGAACAGTAGTTCATTGCATTGGTGGTAGATAAGAGGTGGGTTTTTTATCTTTGAGGATGATCCCAAGTTATTTCAGAGAGATAACTTGTCTCTAATGTTCTCACAGGATTGCAACATATTGAAGTAAGTGGAACTTTTTTCCGGTTGACTGATCTCTTTTCCTCACTTATTTCAAGATAAGACTGAACCACTGAGCGGAACGCTATAATTTCTGAGATATTTTGAGGAACTTAACATCTGCTCAAGTCTTTTGTGATTGCTGTTGATGAGATCACATAAACGGCATCCATTCAGAGAAACGCATTAAAAAGACACGATCTAGCTCAGATCCAGCGTTGTGCTGTGTGTTTACGCTAGCTGTGAAATCCCATTAAAAAATCCCTCTGTGGCTATTTTGGGCAGCTTTAAGCCAACATCGTGAGGAGCCAGTACATTAAACCACTTGAATGTGGCCAATGAGAACTCGTCATCCACGTACAGTATGTGGTGGTACGGAATGTGCCAGGATGGTTTCCATGATGACTGCATTGCTAGGCAGCCAACTAGCTAGAGGCATTATCCAATGAAATACAACCTGATACTCACTCTTGCATTTAAAGTAGATGTCCTGCCAGATAATGCATAATAATTATGCAATAGTGATAAGTAGTAATAATGATAACTGGGATACGGATGCAAAATCGAGCAAGCGCAACTAAATGACGGCTGTATTGGCAAACTACAGTGGACTCCTGTGAGTTCACAGAACTGTTTTTAGTGTAAATCGGATGATCCTAACCTGAAATACCATTTAGAAGGCTTCCATGTTTGCGAAATGACACCTAATCGCCTACTGCCACCTTGTGTGTCATGTCGCACTGCATCCTGTGGTAAAGTTACAGGACCTTGGACGTGCGTTTTTTGTTTTTTTTTTTCTTTCTCTTAGAGCAGAGCTCTCTAACACACCTACTGTAGTCTGGTATCTGTGCATGACAACATCACCTTGCTCTTCCCAACAATCACCTGACGCACAGAGGTAATGAGAATCCGTCCCCAATGCCTACAGTCTGCGTGCCACTGATTTCCTCCTCCTCGGGGAACTCTGAAAAGGAAAGCCCCTGTCTCACATGAAAGCGGAGGAGAGTCACATTACCTCAGTGTTACTAAAGCTAACACATATACACCCATACCAAGAAACTACATAGTGAGAATATATAAATTTTAGCTCGATCAATAGCTTTAAAGTATGTGAATGGTTGATATTTTGGTCTATTGCAATATATTTCTGCCTCACTTTAATGTATTTTAAATGTATTTGCGTTTTATTCCTGGGATGAACAACACATTTTTCGTTATATTACAATATATTTCATTTTTGTATGCGTAGGCCCCAAAACAGTTGTCAGAGTGGTGGACAGGTCAAGCAAAAGAGCTCAAAAGTTTCAGCTTAAACTCTGGGTGTGGCATTCCATTTGATCCGAGTCACTTCTGTAAATATACAGCTCTGCGGAAAAAAAAAATATTAAATATAATCCCTTGGTAAGGATGTTTGCTGTGAAAGTAAACAATAACACAGAATAAACACACACTTGGACTCCATATTCAAGCAAATGAATTGAAGAAAGGAGAATCAAAACAACCAGATGAAAAACAGCACAAAGGGGCTCATTCATACTCACGCCACGCACTGTTTCCCGGGGCAACAGCCCGGGATAAAAAGTATGACACAGGAATATATGGAGGGGTTCATTCAATACATTGAAAGTGGGCTTCAGCAAACCCCAAGGCCGGGTTGTTTATTGACCATAAATCTGAGGTGCAATTTTGCAGGCAGAGCCACCCACTGCTTCTCACAAAGCCTGTTCTCAGCTGATTCCCATCTCCCAGTGCAGGAGCGCCAACCGGTGACCAAACAGCTCTGTTTTTGCAGAAGCTGGTTTGAGCCAGCAACTGAAACCAAAGAGGGTGTAGCCTAGAGACACTCGCATCACTCTGGTCACAAACAAACCTACATAATGCAGGTATTAAAGGGGTCAATTCTGAAATGGGTGATTTAGTAAGTTTAGTAAGACCAAGGAGAATGATCAAGTAAGTAATCTGAAGTAATTTGCTTAGCTATGATAAGCGCTGCAACCAAAAATCTGATATTTGACCTGTTTCCATAAATAGTCACAATACCAAGGAAGTGTACCTAATACCAGATAATTATTCTTTTGATAAATGCATCCCTGCCCTTAACCTGATTTTGTGTGATAGTTCATTTTGACATTTAAAAAACTTTGTTAAAATGTTTAATGTGTACACAGACACAGTGTCCCTTTTAAGCACCTAAAACTTTAAACGCATATAACAGAAGCATGACATTTATTTGCAGCTTGATTTATTTGCATATGGGTTTAACAAGGACAAAGCTAGGTTCTGAAAGGCTTGCGAACTCATATGCAAACAACATACAGAAGATGGCAGATGGGAGATAATCTCTTTGCCAACTGAAACTTGTTCGACTACTCCCTCTGAAAGAGGACAGCTAACAGAAACTCAATTTGCATGTCTTCCCCGGGGGGAGGGGAGATGAACTGAGTCACAGATCAGGTATCAGGAGGACCAACAGATGTTAAAGGAGTTTGTGTCATGCTGTTTATCTATAAGATAACCTGTATCCTGAATGAACATATCCTGTATTTGCTTCATTATTACATTTTTTTCTAAATTGAAGTAATTTATTTTTTCACAATTAAATAACAACACAGACATACATGGGTATGTACACATTGTTTTTAAAAATGCACGATCCAGCCCTTAAACTTGTATTGACTTCGTCATGATCAGCCAATGACATTTCATCACATGTCATCAACTATTTGCCTCATCTGATGTCTTACTGGGCCAATTGTAATAACCTCAATAAAGGTGTAAGTCTGAACCACTGAACCATTTAACCCTATGAGAACTGGAACAGATGTCTCTAATGTCAGAGATTAAGCCTTTCAATATAAAATCGTATTATCAGATACTTGATTGTATTTACCTTGTACTTCTTTCCATATAATATTGTCTATTCTTGAAACATGGCTAAAGTATGGCTTCTTTTTTAATAGCCTAATTAATCCCAATATTAAGTGGAATTTTTAAATTATCTCCAGCCTTCTGTAAAACATGTTTTCCTTTAGTTTACACACCAGAAAAGGAGTGAAATGTTTTGTGTGTCCTTTACGCCAGACTGGTGAAAAAGCAAAATCAGGTGTAAGTATAAATAAAGAAAAAATGGTTAAGAAGTACATAATAACTATATAATAAAGTAAAAATACAAATATAGACTATTAATTTAATAGTTTCGGTTTTACAGATGGTCTGGCATAAACCAAAACCCCCGGGAAGCACACGGCTCTCTCAGGTTTCACATTTGCAACCTTTCCTCTGAACGTCATATGGGCGGACTTATGCAAATTAATGTCGGCAGTCTGCCCGGGTGTTGTTAATCCACGGTTTAAACCATTGGACTAATTCCTATATGTGGAAAAGCATGCTAAATGCACACAGCTAGGATGGATACTTGATATTTGATTTGATTAGTTGATTGCTAATAATTTCCTTTGGCATAGTTGTGGTACCTATATTGTAAACCGCCCATTCTTCCAAGCTTTGCTGAGCAAACACCTTGTATTTGATATTATCAAATATGTTACAATATATAATCAAATATGCCTTGACTGATTAGACAAACGTATCTTTTTTCAAACACCAAATGAATAATAATAAATACATCTTATCTTATCGTACTAACCCTTGAGTACTTATTTCAGTTTTGAATGACCATGCTTAACTGATATGAGAACACGTTCCAAGTTATTGTGTAATAAGAAAGATGAGAAACGTCTCAACCTATGCACTACATTCATGAGTACTATGTGGTGCTCTCTAGTAATAATAATAATAATAATAATAATATTCACTAGTTCATGACTCAAAAAATGAGATGCTTCTTAATCTTTGGAGATCTTTGACTGGAGGGTCCGGGTCATTGGCAGCTAGGCTGTTGTCAGCACTGTGGGTTTGTAGGACGTGCAGAGAGGGTAATCGCCAGTGACTGCAGCTATGCTTTTCATGCCTTTCTTTTGATTAATGAATGTGTGATGTTGTAACTCAGTGTGAGACTCAGTGTGCATTTATCTCCTAAGCATGTTTCCTTTGGCCTTCCCGTCGGAGGCTGGTTTGCTTCATACCTGGGGGGATGATGTCACCGCTTGTGATGAAATGAAAGAATGAACACCGAGCAGTAACAACATCATGTGAAAGTGAACTTAAAATACATCGCAGTGATTCATTGCAATGCTGACTGATTCATTTTCTCACATTAATGATCATGTGATTTTTTTCTTCTCGTTTGTTGGCTTTAATGTTCAAGATATTATAATGCTGAAAGCATTATGTCTCTTCCAGTGGAAAAACTCTGAAATAGTGAGGTATTGGTTAATCACTTTATTTATAAACATATAAAACATAAGTGTTTCATTGCCATTAAATGTGTCATATGTGTTCAATCACTGTCATTGGCACATTATGTCATATATGATGTTTTCCAATAGTAAATAACTCTATGATATGAAAAGCATTTGATTATAAATAACAATAAAATAATGGTTTGGCTAATTATTTTCCCTTGATTCTTTAAATTATTGGACTATATATTTTCTTATAATGCCCAAACTGTCAAATAATCAAAACAAAGATTAAAAACAACCTATCACCGTATGGAACTAAAACAGATATAGTTTAACAAGAGAACTTTCCTATACTTAGAATGTCCCACCCCATTACAGTTCCCTCCAACACCACCCCCCCGCCCTCGTCCCCCCCCTCACCCCCTTTCACCTGCATGGTTCCCCAACACCATAGGAAACAAAGAGTGCAATTGTCAGGATGTTCACTCTGGGCCTCTTTTCAGAAATCTCATTGAGACAGTGATTCAGCACTTTTTTTACCCAAGGTTAATGAAACTAAATGGCTCAGCTAGAAGGCTACAGGGCCTTTATACCAGAACAATAAACCTTTCAGACAGCTGTTTCAGGTGGAAGGAACCATGGCGGCAGACTGCAGAAACACGACTGCTTACTGTTTTCAGATGGCAGACGTTATAAACCGTTTGACACATACAGTTGTTGTTATGAATTCAGAATAATAATTTAAAAAGTGAATAACCTGTTATGTTATGTATGCCTATTCAGTGAAATGTCCTGAGTTGAGTTCTCTGAAAAAAAAATCATGTTAGTTTTTATTTGGATATATAACATAACAAAATTTGATATGATCATATTGGCTGTAAATGAAACCTATTTCTGATATCAGACGGTGTCATAAAGTCATAATGTGACATTCTCCATCCAGGTATACATGACACATTGTAAGGAAAATTCTAAGGAAACTCCAGTTCTTTAAGATGTAAATTTAAAAATATTGAAACACTAGATTATAGTGAAATGGTGATGGTAGCTCGCCTGCTTTGGTTTTATCATGTTTTTGCCTGTTCGTATTTCTAATGAAATGTGTAAGTGTTCCCCCCTACTGGCAATGTTAGCAAGTTTTCATTCTGAGGGTGCATTTATGCTCACTCCTAGCTTTGGTCTTACTTCAGTGCATAATGCCATTTTAAACTGACTCCACCTTCCATCTTGTAAGCAGTATAAAGAAGGTAGAATCGGTTTCCCCCTCTCTTTCCCTCTCTCTCTCTCTTTTTTCCCCCCCAACACATATTCGGCACACTGAGCAAGGGGAGATCCAATATCTCCTTTATCTGGAAGGGAACACCTGAGCCACAGAGAACACCTGATTTAGTGATCTGCGGCGGGACTGAAAGCCCAGCATGTACTCGGCAGGCCTCGAGATACTGGGGATGACTCTGTCCGTGGCGGGGTGGCTGGGGGTCATGGTGGCCTGCTTCCTGCCCATGTGGAGGGTGGCAGCGTTCGTGGGGCAGAACATCGTGATCGCCCAGGTGATCTGGGAGGGCCTGTGGATGGACTGTGTGGTGCAGAGCACCGGGCAGATGCACTGCAGGGTGTACGACTCCATGCTGGGGCTGCCGGAGGACCTGCAGGCGGCGCGGGCGCTGACCATCGTCTCCATGCTCCTGTGCGTGGTGGGCATCATCCTCTCGGTGGCCGGGGCCAAGTGCACCAACTGCACGGCGGACGTGGCCAGCAAACCCCACGTCATCCTGAGTGCCGGGGTCGTCTTCATTGTTGCTGGGCTGCTGGAGCTGGTGGCCGTCTCCTGGACCGCCAACGTCATCGTCGCCGACTTCTACAACCCGCTGCTGGGAGAGACGCAGAAGAGGGAGTTCGGGAACTCACTGTACTTCGGCTGGGGCGCGTCCTCCCTCCTGATCCTAGGGGGAGCCCTTCTGTGCTGCTCCTGTCCGCCCGGGGCGAGGGCGCCGGATTTTGGAGGGTCCAGGGTGGATTACTCAGCCGGAAAGCCAGCCTCTGCCACAGGGCAGGTTCATAAGGACTACGTGTGAGTGCATTACAGAGTTGTCGACACCCCTTACTATATTTGGGGGCTTCCAGCAGTTCCCAGGAACATGCAAGAGAACCGCCTCTAAAATAAACGCAGCCATTAATAATGCTTTTCCCCCCCAAATAGCAACGGCAGCTGACTTATCTCAAGAGTGTGTGGACAGACATAGTGAGATCATGCGAATTCAAATGAACAGCTTCAATATTCCAGCTGCACAAATCAAACATAAAGTGTGTATATGTGTATACTCATGTGGGAATGGACAAGCAGGAGTTATGTCAAAATATCAGATGAAAAGGTAATATGTTTATATTTTTAGGACACTGGTTTTGCAAAATAAAAAGAATGATTTTAATTTAGCATAGCTTTCATGGAATGTTTTGAAAAATGACACGTGAACACATGGAAGACAAGGCACTGTCACTCTGTTTAAGAGATTGACATAAGCAGGTGTTGAAAAGGTAGAAAAGGTTGAAAAGGTAGATTGACTAGCAGAGTGTACATCCAGGCTGGTGAAAAAATTAAATTTTTGTGAACAGGACAACTCAGTTTTATCCTTAGATCTACAGAACTAAATCATTTCATCAGGGAAATGAATAATTTGTGTTTGGAACTGCGCTATTAAGCATGTAAAATAGTTTTCCTGACAAATATTAATTCTGTACGTGTGCTTGTGTCCAAATTTAGCATAGCATGTGACCACACCTAGTGTATTGGCAGTATAAAACTCTATATTTTTCTTGTGTTGGTATTTCAGAGGTGATACACTTGTTTAGATATCATCAACAAATTTTATGGATATGTCTCAACTTTGTCTTTTAACTTTAATGGTATACTCATCTCATGAATCACAAGTCATTTTCCATCATTTACAGTCAGACTCTGATCCAAAATTAAAAAGTAAATGATTTATACTGTACCTGACTCACCTTTATTGTTTGGTTTCCATAAACTGCTTGTTGCCAAATAGTAACAGAAGCCTACGTGAACCAAATAACTGATTTAAAGGTGTGTGCAAAGATGCAATAAATGAGCTTTGAAATCTCTGTCCTCTAACTCTTCATTTATATCTTTATTTTTGTATTAGCATGCCCTTATTTTGTGTACCATATATATACTAAATATATCCCTGCCAATGTACTTACCGCTCAACACAATTGGGAACATTGGTTTTTGCAAGAACCTTTGTTCACTTATATCATACAAAAAGAACACATACCCAAAATGTTTTCTACATTATCTGAATACAACTACATACACCTGTGTAAATAATTCATAAAAATCATGCTTTGATGATCAGTAAAAGTATATTTTCTACAAACTGCACTTTCATCTTTTGTGATGTTTGTCATAAGAGTATGAAGGTGATTCGATGAGTGTAAATGGATTCATAATATTTTAATGTTGCATGTAGAAAAGAAAAAAAAGTGACCATCTTTCCCTCTTTGTTTATTCTTGTGTTCTGTCACTATGAAAACGACACATCTTCTGAGTTACTCATTTACCGGAAGCATTGTTTTGCAGGAATAATCCAGCTGAAAAGGTTATTGCTCTTTTTTTATTGACTGTAGTAAAAATATGACCCATATCCACTCCACTCTCTGCGCTGGTTCTAACACACTAATCTACAGTATTACAAAAGTCTATGATTTGCATGGCTTAAGGAAAAGATTCAGGTTCGGTGAGTGATGAACGTACTATTTTGTCTTAAATAAAGGCAGTAGTTCTGTGGGTTTTATTTTAGTAGTCTATGAGAAAAAGACTCGGTAAAGGCACATTCCATATGATTTGTGTTCCTCCAAAAGCAGAGGACATCCCACTGACTAAGGTCTGCACAGTGGGTTGCAGTGTTTTGAGGACTACCTAATACAAAGTTCAAAGTGTTATCAACAGCTGAAATCTATCCAACCCCAGACAGGCCTCCCTCCACAGGAATAAGGAGGGTTTCATTTTCTGTTCAAATCTGAGCAACAATGTCTCATTTGTTTGGAGTGGTGCACTGTTGTGTGTGTGTGTGTGTATGTGTGTGTGTGTGCGTGCTTGCGTGCGTGACTGCATGAGTGTGCGTGTGTGTGTGTGTGTGTGTGTGTGTGTGTGTGTGTACTATGGTATGTAGCTGTTGAGCTAATTATGTGATACTGCAATGAATTGGTAATTAAGTGTGTAGCATTTGCATAATATCCTTAGGGACATCACTGGGTGCTCCCTGAAAATGTCTTTAGTCAATCTTTACCAGCAGTTAATGATTATAATTTAATGTGTGTCACATTGCAGCTTGAGATTTATTTGTTCTTGGTTTGTGGGAAAAGCCAGTAAGCACTAAGTCCAGGGAGTCAGTGAGCTGAACCTCAGAGAAAGGGTTTGGATAGACCTGCCAGGCATACCACAAGCACTCTGCATGGTCCTTTCAAGGACTTCTGTTCAACCCATCCTTCCAGTTTCTCACAGAATGAAATATTGCGTGCTTCTGCGTGAGTTCTGTTTTATTTGATGAACACAAGTTCACAGACCAGCAAAACAGCAGGACTTACCAACAATGCATCAGAAGCTGTTGAGACACAAGTGGAATAATTCAGTCTCTCTGACCTCTTTGTAAGTGGTCAGACTGACATAGTGGGCTGGTAATGTCAGTTGCGGTCTGTGTGCATTGAAAGCTAGTCCCAGTAGCAACAAGATAC
The DNA here is from genome assembly GCF_013368585.1 of Megalops cyprinoides. Taxonomy (NCBI): domain Eukaryota; kingdom Metazoa; phylum Chordata; class Actinopteri; order Elopiformes; family Megalopidae; genus Megalops; species Megalops cyprinoides. The sequence goes on along the minus strand of NC_050585.1, from coordinate 48,916,617 downwards.
ACCTCACAGCCAACATGAAATAATTCAAGGATAATTTCCATGGGTATATTTGCCTTAGCAATTAAGGCCTTTTTGACAAGGGCTACTAATGAAACACTATGTCTTTATCGGCCAAACACAGAAAAGAAAGCTCACTGATGACAAATACATGCATGATGCATATCTGATAGAAAGGAATGTTACATTCAAACTGCAGTGTACTGTAAATACATCAGGCCACTAGCCATGACAGAATTCATTCAAACTGAATTCAGAAAGACTTAGATTTAATATGTGCTTAAATTACTCTGAATTTTTCACAATTACATGCAAGGACTTCATCTCTGTGATACAGATTGGACCCTGGTGAACCAGAATGAAGCCACACTGCTGACCTAGGATAACCCCAGTGACAAAAATGGCCGCCACACACATGAACATGCTGGTGTAAATGGGACATTACAAATGAGATTAGATTGGAAGCCTCATGCAGCAGTGTGTCCTTGAGGGTCCTCCGTGACCACTGATAACAGGGTCACCTACACGTCATCGGTATGAGGCAACATCAACTGCCATTCACTTCTTAATCAAAGCACACATCAGAGAAACAAACAAGGTCAAACACTTTGCATTTTGGAAGGTTTTGTTTTACGATGTAAGGTTTATTCTCTCATCTCCCGGGTTATTTTAAGCTTATGATCAAACAGACGAAAAAAGATAAGGATTCAATTTTTTGCCATCCATCTTAGGTGGTACGCTTTGAAAAAGACAGCTGGCTAAACATACAGCTGATTGGGAACCTTCTTTTATCAGTGGCCTGTCAGGATTTCAAACTGAGACGTTACACATTTAGGATGGCTTCACCCGAATCACCTTGAAAAACTCGAGGAGTTCCTCTTTTCATAAGTTACGTGCAGCGGCCAGCCCAGCAAAATGTTTGTAAAAATGGGCTCGAAATTGAAAGCATGATAAATGACAATGAGAGCCTGTCTAACTTTCACCATTATCTGACAGCGCCAAATGACCTCAGCAGGGTGCAGCCACAGATTGGGCCGCATACCTTGGCATCTCTACGGGGCCGAAACTGTGCCAACGGGGCTTAATGAACACCATCGCTGGTACAGGTTTGTCTTTATCAGCGTCGTCGTTCAAGGTCTATCTGACAAAATCGGTTAGCGTCAGTATCAGTAACAGTTGTTGACATATGTTGCTTTTTCCGTGAAAGTGCAGCAGGAAAACAGTATTTGTCCGAAATGCAGGATGAAGCGATTGGATGTGGACCTGAGAGGTGCAATGTGTAAATGGTGCATTTCCTTTAATAATTACCTGTTCAAGCCGAGATTACAGTCATGCAGGTTCAACCTCCGTGTTAACCTTTAACTATCCACCAACTGAGCTCTGGCCATTTATTTACTCTTCCATTCCAATAAAAAAGACATAGCGAGAGCTACCATGGGTGAAAGGTTAACTTATAAAATTGCTTCCCATGAGCAATGATAGTTGATTCTCAAAATACGTTAAAAAAGCCGTTGGCCGATCCCACGTGATCCTAGCTGTGAGTGACTCCACCTCCTCCGTGTGGACAGCTATAAAGATATCGGTGGGTAGTTGCACAACGGCAGACGGTAGTGAACACACACGCACGCAGGAGAAAAAAAAAAGATCCCTTTTTGATTCAAAGAAGCGAGAAAAGCTTTTGAAGGACCACCGGAGAGGAGAATGGCTGCCCTCGGTCTGGAGATATTGGGAGTGACACTGGCGGTACTCGGGTGGATCTCCAGCATTGTGGCCTGTGCCCTGCCTATGTGGAGAGTGTCTGCTTTCATCGGGGTCAACATCGTGACAGCGCAGATAATCTGGGAGGGCATCTGGATGAGCTGCGTGGTGCAGAGCACGGGGCAGATGCAGTGCAAGGTGTACGACTCCATGCTGGCCCTTCCCCAGGACCTGCAGGCGGCCCGGGCCCTCGAGGTCATCGCCATCGTCATCGGGATCCTGGCCCTGCTGGTGTCCATCGTCGGGGCAAAATGCACCAACTGCATCGAGGACAAGGCGACCAAGGCCAAGGTGATGATCGCGTCCGGCAGCACCTTCATCACCGCGGCCGTGATGCAGCTCATCCCGGTGTCCTGGTCGGCACACACCATCATCATGGAGTTCTACAACCCCGTTGTCGTCGAGTCTCAGAAGAGGGAGATCGGCGCCTCCCTGTACCTCGGGTGGGCCGCCGCGGCGTTCCTGCTCATCGGCGGGGCCATCCTCTGCTGCAGCTGTCCCCCGGAGAAGGAGGTGAGGTACGCCCCCGCCAGCCGGATGGCCTACTCCACCAACAGGTCTGTGGCTCCTAGCAGTTATGACAGGAAGGACTACGTTTGAAACTCTAAACAGCTCCTGTTGAAACTTTTGTTTTGGGGGGGGGGGTTTTGGGTGTTTTTTTGCCTTATTGTCACATTCTCCAGATTCACAAGCAGATGGACAAAAAAGTGACAACTCTGACCAACAGTGGGAGTCTGAAGTAGCAATCCAGAATCAAGTTTACTATACCACCAACTGAATTTGGCTTGGTCTTGTAAAAACAATATTTCTTTGAGCGGAACCTAAACTGTCAAGTGACTATTTATAATATGCTTCCAAATGACCGTTTCATATACAGAAATATACCAACATTTTCATTTTTTCAAGTAAGGTGCAATATACTGTAAGAAATTATGAATGTAGTCTATAAAAAGACTATAATGGTTCTGACTTTGATATTATCAATATTTTTGTACAGGCTGTATGTAGTTGTTTTAGAATAGTTAATGATTTTATCATATCATACTTTGGCTTGTGTAACTATTTAGAAGCCCTTGAATGAATAATGTTGACAACATATGTGAAATTAACAGAGGAAAATATTGTTTTAAGGTGTTTAGCAACTTATGAGGAGAGAATACAGATTGTAGTAAACAGTGACAGCAAAAAGTGTATATATTAAAACTTTTTTACCTTCTGTAATCTGTGTTTATCAACTGACTTGTATATAAAGATTCATATTCTCCAAAAAATACAATACAATTTTGTAACTTATTTTCTAATGCTCACTGAAAATCTCATTTGCTCTCCTATGATAGTTACTTTTCTATATAGTGATTTTAGTTGTGGTGGTTCATTTACCAATAGTAGTAACAGTAGCAGCAGTTTATTCAGTTTCTAGCATCATTTTATTAAAAATTAATAATTATTTTATTAAAAATTTATTAAAAGTAATTGGCATACTTCTAATGTATGCCAACGCATGGTTTCACACTGACGCTGTAGTTCAAGGTGGTATGCTAGATCTGTCTGATACATTGGACTTGTTTTCAGATCAGGACTGCACCACCTCAGCAAACACAAATTGATATGCAAGGTGTGTCACAGTGAGAGCAGTCAAAGGGATGGGTCATCCGAATGATATCAAGACTAGCCAAACCTGGCAAAGTCTGCTCAGTGTTAGTTCCCAAAAACAGGCCAGCTGTTTGCATTAGACAGAGTTCAGCATGGCTGTTTTAAAAGCACGCATCTCCACTGATCTCTGGTGCAGCGAAACGTGACTGGAAGCGTGTCGAAGGAACACTGCTGTGCTTCTTTCAACCATTACCGTTACAGACCTCGTGCTTAGTGTGATCAAAGAGTGTCGGAATGAAGTCACCTACTTGCTTACATCTCCTGTATTGGCACAGCCTGTCGTAAACTCACACAGTATCAGCCTGATAAGATATTTTCCTCAGCTGTACAGTCACTCTGGCACATTGTATCGATCCAACTTTTTTAATTTTTAGTCAATCGTCTCATTTCAGCATTATCTGCACGTTTCCTTTGATGTTTATAAACCATATCTACCGTTTTTTGTTGACTCATGAATTTTTCAGTTAAATAGTAATACGTGCGCAATTTCTCCCATCGTGGCTCATTTCACACTATTGCTTGGTAAAAACAAAACATAGTTTTCTGCATTGTAGTCAACCTGTTGTATTGGGCAACTTGCTAGCTGGTTAGCTTCCAGAGCCTTTACCTTGTTAGCTTGGGAGATAGCAAATAAACCAAGGAATTTTGTGTTTTGAGTTCTCGGTGCAAACATTAGTTACAAAACTGTTTACCAAAACTCAGTGGTTCAAGTAAAACTGCTCAAGTGGATGACATGTAACCAATCTGAAAGCCTTCTGATTCTTCAGAGCTATTATATTCAGTTTCGGTCTTCAATCGATCTTCGATCAACAACAATCTTCAGTCTCCTCCACAAGTCAAGTGTTACTGATGTATTTTCATCCGTTAAAGAAATTCATAGGATGCGGCAAGGGAGAGTTGCTCTTTAACACTTTCTGAGTCTTGTATTGGCAGTGTCAACAAGAGATTAATCAGTTGACTAACCTTTTGATATCTGTGACTCTTGTTTTTGGTATTTGGAAATGAAGGTATTGGTACTTGTACTCAGAGGGGGCTGTTTGTAAGCAATTTTAACTATGCGAGACTATCAAGAATGCAAAACTGAGATTGTCTGGGCATCATTACAAATCTCAGTACTACATTAGCATTTCAGATCTAAGGTTTAAATATTAACTCTAACAAGACTTAAGGTTTACAATATAATGAAGCCTTTGCAGTCCTGTCAACATCACCTGTCTTTTTTTATTTTAAAGATCTAATCAACATTGCTTTGGAGCTGTGGACACTTTTGTGATGAAGCTCTGTACATTCAGACCTTAAATAATAAAACAACAGATTGGCTAACCTCCACGGCTTTCGCATTTTTGAGCACAAAAGCATTTCATTAGAGACGGTTTCTGAGTACAGTCCCTGCGACCCCCAACAAGTGGCGCTGTTCAGGATGCAAAAACAGCAGAGGGTGCAGGTTGTCAACACTGACTCATCAGACGCCAGGGCAACAAATGATATCTTACATCGTTTAACCCCACCCTGGGGGCCTTCCACCGCCTCAGGAATGTGAGGCTGACCCACTGAGTGACACTGGCTCATTAAGCAGATCAAACCAGACTGTCACAATGCCCCCCATTCCTGGGAAATTAAGGTCACAGAGGGCTGGTCTTAGACCTATTATGATGCCAAGATTAAGCCAGCTCATTTGAGTGTGAGCAGGCTAGAGGGACAGCAAAAATGGACAGGAACAGAGCCGAACTGAAACTATAACAAGTCTAAATATAAAAAGGGAGTAAAACAGGCACAAACGCCTCAACGGCATGGCTTTACCAATTGGTATTTTTTTTATAAATGTGCCACCCTTGTTGGAAACATCACTATGGAGATCCTTACAGGAGCCATTTCCCTTTTACACTTCCTTACACTTTGCGGCAACCATTTCCTCTTACACTGTCAGGACAGGTAAACATATGACACACCCAAGTGAGGTGTGTGCAGAATTACGCATGCTCACAGCTTGTTTAATTGGAATTCACTTTACTTCTAATTGAGGAAAATTTCAGGGTAATTGAAAGATACAAATTAGTTACAGGCCCTCTAAAGTCTTCCATTTATATCCAGACAAGCATTAATCAGTACTTTATGGCCATATTGACAAATGCTGTCCAGGATTATTAAGTGATAAAACATACAGTGTTCTTGTAACATATAAATGACTTCAGTACTGTTGTGGCTGTAAAAAATGAATGTGTTGGATTTCAGGTATTCATGTCTAAATAGAAATACTGAATAAACTAAACACCAAAATGTGGGTGTGTGTCTTTAATACCTGGTAAGCATGTCTTTCAGTGGGTGAAACTTCCCATTTTTGACAAAAAATCAGCTTTACACAATCACCATCTGTCATCCATGTTGATTTCAGCTCTTCGGTTTAGTAATTCAAATAACAAAATACAACACATCCTCCGTCAAGCTACTACACTTGTAGTTTCAGGCAATCCTTGCTGTTGTGAAGTCAAAGGGAGAGTCTGAAACAATATCCTGATTGAAATGTAGTAGAGCAGGGGTGTCCAAACCTCTCCTGGAGGGCCACTTGTCCTGCATGTTTTAGATCTCTCCCTGCTCCAACACAACTGATTCAAATGATCAACTCGTTATGAACTCCTGAAGCTGCTGAATAACAAACTGATCATTTGAATCAGCTGTGTTGGAGCAGGGAGAGATCTAAAACATGCAGGACAAGTGGCCCTCCAGGAGAGGATTGGACACCCCTGTAGTAGAGGGTTTCAACATTAACATGTTTTGCGTCCCCAGGAGTTTGTTATGTGGGCTTTGTGTTCTGCACCACGCTGAATGAGTATGTTTGTTGATAGCAAATACAAGTCCTAACAGGCTGCATTCCATCATTCAGAAGAAACGCAAGTGCGCGTTATTGTTTTTAAAAAAAAAAAAAAAAAAGCTCACCATCTGCAAAACCCACACAACGTTTGTCATATTTTGTTTTTTTTTATTATTCTTAAGACACCGCTTTGCTGCGTTGTGGGCAGAATTTCTGAACATCTGTTCTTTCTGAGATGCTCCTGAGTCCTTAAACAGACCTCACAGAGCAGATGTGAAATATTTAACACTCCCAGATATTAAAAAACCACAGCCACCTGGGTGTCTGTTAAATTTCTTCATAAAGCGGATGTTCAAGTTTATGAAACTGACCCCTTTGGAGAACACTTCTCCCACAGGCAAAGGGAACAACAATATTTAACAATAACACATATTCTTATTCAAGCATCCTTTCTTTAAAAATTTGGTCTGGGTTTGCCTTTGCGGATTTGCAGAGAACTAGAGGGCCTGCATATGGAGACAGAGAGGGTCATGTCTTCACTCCCTGCAGTGAGTTTGTGTACACTGTACCTCACCAGGTGTTGAGAGCTGCAGGCTGCATAAATGGAAGCTCACCTCCACGCTGCATCACAAAGGACTTTTTTGTTTACAGAAAGGTTCTTCCCTGTGTGTCTGACAGTTTCTTTTCAGAGTAGCTTATGTCAAACTCTGAAAAGTAAATGTGGAAAACAGACGTGAAACAAATCAAAAAGGAACAAAAAAGGATTCATTTTGAATCAGGTGCTGGAGGAAGAAAAGCACAGACATGACCAGTTCATGGATGCTTAAACTGAACTTGTCTTGCACTGCATATTACTCCTTTAAAATTAATATTGTGGTATAATTTAAGGTTTTTCACATTAATTTGAAAGAAAATAATTGAAACTCTAATTAAAAACAACAAATATATTATCACAGTGGATGTTATTCTTTTCGGAGGGGAGTTATTACAAAAGATTTTTAATTTCTGTGCTCATAAATTTCTTATGAGAAAACAGGTCACATATTAACTTCTGTTTGGCCTTAGACGACAATGATGTTAGCTTTGTGGAAGAGGAACTTCAGCTCCATCACTGCCTCAAACTCAAAGCGGCCGGGTCAGTTTTAAAAAAGATGAAACCTATCCCCCATTGTAGCTTTAGCCATTGTAGGCAGAGATCATGTGAGCTTTCTGAGAAGCTGCGGCCCTTCCTCCGTGGGGTGTCTCCTCCCTACAGAACTCCTCCCTCCACCTGCTCTGCGTATAAAGGATACTTGTTCCGCAGCGCTGCCACATCACACGTCTGGAGAGGCAGGACCGTTTAAGGTTAACTGACATTTGGCTCTCGTGGGTAGCACAAGGAAACTCAGGCCACATTTTGCACAGAGCAGGAGGCAGAGAGCAGGAAAGCCACGAACCATGTCTGCAGGGCTAGAGATTGTAGGGATCGCGCTGTGCGTGCTGGGGTGGATCATCGCCATCGTGGCCTGCGCCCTGCCGATGTGGAGGGTGACGGCGTTCATCGGCAGCAACATCGTGACGGCGCAGGTGATCTGGGAGGGCCTGTGGATGAACTGCGTGACTCAGAGCACGGGGCAGATGCAGTGTAAGGTGTACGACTCCATGTTGGCCCTTCCCCAGGACCTGCAGGCGGCCCGCGCCCTCACCGTCATCTCCATCATCCTCGCCGTCCTGGCGGTGCTCATCTCCATCGTCGGCGCCAAGTGCACCAACTGCATCGAGGAGGAGGCATCCAAGGCCAAGGTGATGATCATCGCGGGTGTCTTCTTCATCATCGCCGGTGTCATGCAGCTGATCCCCATGTGCTGGACCGCCAACACCATCATCAGGGACTTCTACAACCCCCTGCTCACCGACGCCCAGAGGAGAGAGCTGGGGGCGTCCCTCTACATCGGCTGGGCGGCGGCCGCCCTCCTGATTATTGGGGGCGCCATGCTGTGCTGCTCCTGCCCCCCCCGGGAGAGGAAATACAACCCCTCCAGAATGGCTTACTCAGCCCCCCGGTCGACAGCTGGGGCCGGCTACGACAAGAAGGACTACGTCTGAGGTGACCGAGACTGCCTGCACTCTCCTGTAAGGGATTCTCTGCTTCACCTGCGTGCGAGGTGACTGTGAAATGAGCTCCGTGAAGAGACTCCGCAATGAAGGGACGTATTCGCTCTCTCACTGTTGTTTGTGATTCTTTTGAGGCATATTTTCTTTTCAAAAGAGCTGTTTCGCTTTAGGTTTGGCTTGTATTCTGCTTTGCCTCACTGTCTTTGGAAGAAGGTAACACCAGGGACCAAGGTGATGAGATGTTACATTTGGCTACTGTGGAAAGGGTTTTTTTTTAACTGTGTATTTTATGTGATGTATATTGTATTTAATATTTTTAAACATAACATTTCATCTATTTTGTAAGCAAAAAGTTTACTGTAAGCAATTTTATTTTGTGTAATCCTTGGGTGTTACCAAAAAAAATTCACAAAATGTTGTGACTTGATTGTTCCATTTCATTTTTCTAGCAGTGTGCAGCTTCCACTGCTGTTGTTGCATTTCACATTAACAAAGAGATGGACATGGAAGATGAGGCATGTTTTTTGCATATATTTGTTAATGAAAAACTACGCCAGGATTGGACCTCAGTATGAGTCCACCATCAGCTCCAGCAATACTGTCAGATCATACTGTCTTCTCCTAATCCTTATCTTTGTTATCTTTGCAGGTTCATATGTTGTTTTTTTTTTTTGTTGTTGTAGTCGTTTTTGTTAAATAACCTGTACTTTTATTTTGAAAATTGCACAGAATGTTTTGTACAAGTTGGTAATTTGCATGGTGAATAATTTTCCAGTCAGATCAAATGTCCCGTCGTCTAGTTTTATCAGGTGAACGCGTCATGCTGTAAACACAGCGCAGTCACCTGAGCCCTGAGTCTTTGAGGCTGGCTGGCTTATTAAACACAAAGAGCCCAAAAGCTGCTGGCCGGGGGAGCAGTTCCAGAGAGCACACCATGGGAGATTGCTTTCAGTGCCTCTGTACAAAGCAGACAGGGAGGACACCTGTGTACAGCCATACTGATTCTGTCATGTTCGTCTGATATTTCAAATGGGCAGCACTTAGTCTGTGTTGCTTTTTTTTTTTCAATAAAGATGACTGCTTTGTTTGTATTTGCAGCGTTTTGTTTTGCTTGAATATAAAGAATTTAAAGTATGTTGCATTCTGGGATGTGTTCTTAAATGCAGACTGAAATATTTCCTTTTAAAATTGGTAATTAGCTTTTTTTCTCTTTGGATTGACATGGATGTGTTGACTAATCTTGATCCTTTTAACTTATAAGCAAAATTCTAGTACTAACCTGACACACATGAAACAGAGACAGATTGACACATAAACGCCTGTTTCACAACAGAATTTTGTTAGGATCATAAGAACAACAGTAAAGATAGGATCCATGGCCATATATAGCAATGTGAAGCAGGTAACTACACAGATAAAAGCCAGAGAGGCTACAGGAGAACTAGGGCACAGTTGGGGCTACTTTTACAAACAGCTATTTGACATCATCATATTACTCAAATGATAACTGTACAAGAGGATGAAATTATACAAGAGGATGAAATTATATATTTTTGTTAATCAACACACGCACACATATATATATATAACTATATATGACATCAACAAAAATGGTAGCAATGTGTCGTGGGTGTGCATCTGGGCAGCTCCTTGTTTGAATCACACTTCCTTGCTCATTACAGGATGACATGCATATCATCTTACTCAGCCACGCTCATCTGTAACTATACACCTGTCACACAGACAAGGAGCATCCAACAGTTTGGTCCACACAGCAATCACTCACACCCCATACAATCAGCCTCAGGTTCCTCATTTATATTTCACAAGAAAAAATCCCCTCTTAACCTCAATCTAAGGTGAAATAAGGTGCTATAAGCTATAAGAAGATCTCTGCCACGTACTGGAATAAAGAAATTGCTTAAGAATTGATCAGGAATCATCAGGAATGTTCAGACAGACAGGGAGGTCAGTGGCTGCCTACAGAACCTTCACACACATAGTCTCTGGGCAACAGGGCAACATTCTTTATTTTTAATAGTTGTAGTAACGTTAAATTCTGTGATTTCTTCATATGGATGAAATTAAACTGTGAGATTCAAAAACAAGTGGGTTGGAAAAAAAGAGTAAACAGCCGAAAGTTACACTTTTCCAAGGACGCTTCCAGGACATGATTAAGCACAGCAACAATTTACAGTAGGCACTTTTAAATAATTCAAAAGACTGACGAATTACAGTGGGACTTACTGCACAACTGAGAAGTCTACAATACAGGAGACACAGAAGAAAAACATTAAAACTTTACCAGCTCTAATAACTTTTTAACGCATACATTTTTACTGAAATGATTCTGTACGTTTCTTTCTCAACACAACTTTCAAAGTCCTTTTTTAATTTGGACAAGCTGGTACCAAACAAGTCTGCTCCTTCTACTACTTTAACAATTTAAAAACAAGAGGTATACATTAACATGACCTGCCTTTCTCTATCACATGTACTGTAAAAAGCAGGTCTAGTGGAACTGGAACAGACTGGAAAACAAATGTTTACAATGTGTAGAAACACATACAGGAAACTGACAATTAAGGTGACTTTGAACAGTTATTAATAGGAGATACTCTCTTTATCTAACCCCCCCACCCCACACGCACACACACACACACACACACACACACACACACACACACACACACACTCACACACCAAGGTAATCTTCAGCGTCTAATTAAGAAAGCTTCACCTATCAGGTTTCAGTATCCATAGAAGCAAGTTGTCAGGCACCCTCCAAATCTTGTTTCCATGGAGGCAGGGTTTCCAGGGATGACACACCTTGGGTAAAACGCAATTAGTTACACAGCAGGAGTGGAGCACTGTTTGCTTTCTGGTTTTGATCTGCAGTATAGTTACACTTTTAGAGGAAATAATTCACCGATCTCAGTATCCTGGAGCCTGGACTATACTGCAGACAATAACGCTTACTGTCCAATGTGAGGGACATGCCCAATATTAATGACATTTTTGTCATGGGTGGGATCTGTTTCTCTGAAATCTTTTTCCTACAATCTCAGTTATGAGAACTGTATTGAATGTAGAACATAGGCAAACAGGCTTTATGATAATTGACCTTAAGGTACTCCTTAAAATGTATTCATTTGAAAAAGTAAAATAATACTATGAAATAACCGAAACGTAACAAGAACCACATCTCCACCCCTTATAATAATCATTCTAAACTTAAAGCAGCAGATTTGGAGTGAATTAATTATTAATTAATTTAGTAGAATTATCACAAACATGATAATATACACAAAGTCAAAGTGCAATGTGCATCACTCCCCTCAACACTGATAGCAAAACCCTCTAATAATCTTGAGGATTCCACCTACAAAAGGTTATCTGAAACTTCCCTACTGGTTTGTTCAAGTGAGCATTGGCTTATCAGTCAAATGTCTGCCTAATGAGTCAGTCTAAAGGTGTGTAAACCTTGAAACCTTCACCAGCAACACACATTGTCAACGAATATAATGTACCAAAAATATACTGAAGGCATTCAATGATTAAAATTACTGTTATCTCAGTTTGTTTAGTAGAATGTGCCATTTTTACTATGTAATAGTGTACACACAGATAAAAATGATATATTCACAGCAGGAACTCCAAGTATTTGGTAATATTCTGGTAATATTTGATATTAGTATCTGATAGCAATGTGCAATTTAAGATACATCACTTAAAAGGCCAACATAACACAACACCAGCTTGTGTCCTGACACATACCATGCCCCCCTTAGGGAATGTGACCTTGTGCGTGTGTTGACCAAAAAATTTGGTATACTACATGTGGACATTATTATGCATCTGCTCAAGGTGTGGTTCCCACCAGTGATATTTTCCGAGCAGTGGAGACACTGTGTCTGGATCATTGCCTGTGCTTTATCTCTAGCTTTGAGCAGTTATATCATAGATAGGATAACAGCTTGAGCACCTTGAGACAAGTTTGTGGTCATTGAGGTTGGAAATACACACTTATTAATGTCGTAACACATGGACACACACCATCAAAAGGGGCCCAGAGCAGTCAAAAGTGGGGAGTCTGAAGAAATATTATGAACTTATCACCAATCGCTTACTTTACTTTGAAAATTTGTAATATTTCATTTAAGTGTAAGATAAACTAAAACTAAGCTACATTATTGGAATAAGCATACCCAAACCTTACCTTTACTGTCTGATTAATGGAAGATGTTTATTGTTATCTATTTACTTAATACTGTTGATCTCTATATGTTGGCCAACTGTCTCCAAACATTGAATTTGTCTATTCTAATTGTACTAATTTGGGTAAGTATAATAAATTAATCTTAATTTAATGATACAAATAATTCTGTGTTACATATCATTCTGTGGTGGACAGCCTCCTTTAGGCCCTTGCACACATCTGACACAGGCATTAAGGTCAACCAGAGGTGATCTATCACAACTGAAAATTAAATACAAACTTATTCCCAGGAACAATATATTTTACATTCTACCTATAATCCAGCCTCACATCTGAGTGTTTACTGAAGCAGTTCAGGTCAGGTGCCCTTCTGAATGGTTCAGCAGTACAGACCTACCTTGAAATTAAGCCCACACCTGTTCTATTTAAGCTCCTGTTTCTTAAGAATTATGCTACACTCTCCTTCAAGATATTTATGGGAATATCAGATGCAAAAAATCTTCATAATGAGGATAATCACTTGTTTGACTTTAGTGTTCTAAGGTAGTCTGTAACCATTTAGGACAATAAAGTGAAACAACTGCTTGACCAAGTGCGAATACAAAAATGTCAGCCATTATTCAAAAGGAAATAAAATAAAAATTGTTTGACAAATATTACAATTACATTACAAGTCTAAGTACACACATAGTATCAAATAAAACTACGCAGGTAATACTGTATGTCTGTCGGCAATAACAGTTAAAAAGAACCACAAATACATGAACAAGGCAGGTAATGTGGACCATTAATCAAGTTGTCTGTTACAGATACAATCAGATCACCAGCTCAGACAATGAGTTACAAATCATGGGAAAGCACCATAGTTTTGCGTAGTTTCTGAGAACTAGGGGAAATGTTCTCAGAAATAATCTGCAATGAGGAAATTGCAATATGTTAAAAATATGGCTGCTGTTCAAATAGCAGTTTCTTAACCAACTAACCTACAAAAAGGTATAGGAACAGCTATCATAACCAATAATTTATGACATATATAAGCTAACACAGCAGAATGGCAACAGCCAACTTTCAGTCTCATTAGATTTGTTTAAATGAGTGGTTTCTCCTCCCTGCCCCTGTAGTCACATGCTTGTTTAGTATTGTGCTTATCTTGCTTGGCCTGGGGTTGTAATGGCTCACAGCTAATTATCCATTTTGTTTATGTGTTTGGAAATGTCTGAAATGTTGTACTGAGTTCCCCTAAACTGTCACCAAGCCTTGTCGTAAGCAGATACCGCCTTAGTCTCTTATCGCTGACATTACCAATGTTTCGTTTCTTTGGCTAGGGTTGATAAAGCAATTTATGTTATGTAAAACTGAACATAATAAAGTAATTAGTACTGCTGCATCAGTTAGGAGCGCTTACTTGAAAAAAATGACTGATGAGGAAGCCTAGAATATATCTTAGGAAATAGCTAGCTGTTTTACAGATTTCATAGCTTTTTGTGACTGTGAGAGATGTGAAGAGGACAATGCAAACCCACAGTGATTAAGAGTGGCATATTTACTTCAGACAGAGAGCTTTTGGAAAAGACACCTTTAAACAAGTTTCTCCAGGTAATTCAGAGGACACATATCAAATAGGATAACACGTTCTGATATATCTGTTGTTTGAGATTCAGAACTTCTAAAGTGGTATCACTTTATGGGTGGGTAGGTCTTATCATTAAGAAGATAAATAAGTAAATTAGTATAGTGTTGTTTTTGCAACCCTTGTGTAGCTGTTGCAGTATAGCTCTAAAAGGAAATAACTGAAGTTATTGTCATGGCTTCGAGTGATTTCACTGAAATATGACACGTCTCAATAATGCCAACTCCAGCATGACACATTCAAGAGCTGCTTCAAATCCAAATTGTTATGAAGCAGGAGAAGTGTTGGTATCGGATTTTGACACATATGTAAAAATGACAGAAAGCTGATTTAAAGCGCCTGACTTCTGCTCATCTCATCAGACCTCATTCCGTCTCTGTAGTTTGATTCTGCAAACCACTGTCATAAATACAATATCTTTATTATTGTTTGCACTACCCTGATAAAGGGGGTTCTCCAGCAAAAAAAAATCATTTGAGGTAAAATGTCTTTAAAAATATATAAGAATCTGAGGATGAGAGGGAGAAATAAAAAAAAAAGGTTGACAGGTTAAAGAGTAACTCTGCTTGGACCAATTAACATGCACAAAATTCCTCCTGGTGCCCACTTCTAAAAGCCTTTCTCTTTGTGTGCTGAAGCATGATAGGCCAGGTGCATGAGGTCAGTTTTTACAACTGCTCAAATATAGCGCCGACAGATCGTATTCTCAAAACTCAGTTCAGCGCTACTTTGCAAGTTCAGAGTTCAGCCACTGCCAGTGAAGACTGTGAGGGCGGACAGTGTCACAAGAAAAGTGCAATATATGTTTATACATAAATCAGAAAACCTAAGGGATATACTTATTGATGTGTCACAATGTGTCACGGGCATAAATGTATTAATGATCAACCCGATTTCGTAACGATTTCATAAGTTTAAGTTTATACCACAAAAGTCCACACTGTGTTTTGTAAAATATATAGAATACACGGAAATGCATTAAAAATCTAATTTTAAAAATATGTCAACAGACATGAACACATTTGACATTCCAAAAGTGCAAATCATTTTCATGTACACTTAATCTCTGAAGAGGCTTTATTGAAAGGAGCTTCACATTGCAATATTGAAAACTTGAATGTGATATTGTCAACATTAAATAAGTCAACACAAGTTAAGACAAGTAAGTCCAGTAACATTTCAGGCATCTATGGCATACAATATGATATAATGTATGAGTATATATTTGATATTTTGTCTATAAAATAAATATCCTTGTAATGTATTAATCTTCATATTACCTATTGATACAATTAAATGTTATTACTGTCATCAAAAGTCACAGCTGCCAGTGCCTCTTGACAATACATCATATTAAAGTCATAGTTATGACTGTTTTTTCATTGTTATGAATGCTGTTTTGTGATCCTTGATTACAAATCTATGTCAGCACATAATTATCGCACAGTGTTTCCGTAAGTCAAAAACAAAAATGTTTCCACCCTACTGATAATACACAGATAATGCATTTTTGGAAACAGGAACATGACATTTCTAAAGCGCTCAAAATAACATATTTGAAGGGAACCTAGATGTGAAAGAGGAACAACTAAAACAATCTGAACACAAAGGTACCACAGATCATTATTGATATTTGTCTTAATTACGTGACATTCCAACATCAGGAGAACTCAGGATATTCTAAGATGAATTTATAAAATGATGGAGCTCACAGGATCGCATCGTATGAAGGGATGGTGATAAAGAAGAGTGCTGCACAAAATGTGGTTCAAAGGAATTTGGCTGTCAGGATTGCTCAAAGGTCCGTAACACTAACGTCAAAGGTTTTCCTGGAGTTCCTCTGGGGCCTGAATCCACACAAACATCAAACACTTATCCACTTAGAAAGCCGAATTCCTCAGGAAATTCAACCCTCTCTCCCATTCGCGCTCTAGTGATCGCAGTGAAACTAAGATCACGTGACCGATACTGAGGCAGGTGAAGGACGAGTGGTTGCAAGGCACCTGTGTTTATCAGTGGGAGGGCCTTTCCTGTTTGCTCTGAGGACACAGATGTGTGCAGTCTCAATGGACTGCTATTACTCCCGGAATAATGAGTACTGCTCAGGTCTTAACCTCATTACCGCGTATAGCGCAGACTTCAGGAACACCTCTATGAAATTTAGCTGTTTAGGCTAGTGTCAGAGTAATAATACGTTTTCAAAGAGTAGTGTGATTGCAGCTGCATGGTGTGAGATTTTCTATTTCCACCGTTTTAAACTTAAATGCCTACGTAAATACCCACATCCAAAGCCTTGCATTTGACTTAGATTGTGTTGTACTCTACCTCACTTGTGAGTCGCTTTGGATGAAAGCGTCTGCCGAATGAATAAATGTAAATGTAAATGTTTTTTCAAAAACGTAACCAATGGCGTCATTCGCTTTTATTCAGTTGGTTAACTCTCTACAATGTGCTGCGTGGCATGTTCTACCCTATTTTTTTCAAGGTATACTTCTAGGTTGAATTTGATGGCACAACGTCTGTGGAGCTATCCCTTAAGAGGGAAAAATAACATGACAGATGACAAAAAATGTTTTAATGACAGTGTGAATCTAGTGTAAAGCAACATAAAACATTAGGAGCACAGATGTCTCTGTTTTTGGTAGCCTTACAATAGACCATGGCCTGTACATTCCTCCCTTGTCAAAAAATATATATGTAAAAATATAACATCTAAATATACCAGTGATACCATTCATAGTTTTACCATATTAACCATTGCAATTATTACGGTTTCCCTTAATTATTTATATTCTGTGGCTTTTAAAATCATAATAATTCTTTTGACTGCATAGGCAAAAAGACATATAAACACGGGTAAGCCAGTTCGGGGCTCTACCTTTTGGGAAGATCACTGCATCATTGCATAGGTAGCAGTCAAATTTGTTGATTTTGACTGTGAAAAATATGATATTTGTGTAAGGACTGTTGAGCAAACACACCTGAACAGCTTGAGAAAGTTCCACATGGCAGATAAACTGGCTGTCCTGCTATCGCAGAATGCGATGACAAAATTTGTAAAGGCAGGAGAAGCGGGAGCTTTTTGAAAAATTGGCATGGGTATTTTACAAAATTCTAAAAAAAAAAAAAATGCCCTGTGCCCTGTACAGTGCCCTGATAATGCCGTTTTGGATGATATTAATGTATGAAGCCTATTTGCCTGTTTTGCATATCTAGTAAAGCACTTTATTCCCAAAACTACTCACACAACTCTCTCCCTCAGATTCCAGCTATTGAAGGTAACAGTGTCCACTAGGCACCAGACTCAAGCATGCCAGCGCTACTGAAATACTCCATTTCGGGTCTGTGAACTAAACACTCTGTCCTTGGCCTTCCCCCACAGACCATAAAGAATCAATGTGCCCATCACTCACTGGGTAAATACTCCCATGCTGCCCATTCATTTAAACAGGAGTTGGCCAAATGAATTAATGATAAGGTAGGAGAGATATTAGACTGAGATCAACATTCTTTAACATCTCCACTCTTACTCCTTTGGCTTCACTCCGGAGTTGGCTGGACTGTTGCCCTGGGACAGGCCCGGCGCTATGGAGGTGCTTAGGCATGCATTGCACGCCCAGATGGACCTCAGTGCACCCCCAGTTGTCTCCTTATATCCCGATGTTTACATAGTATTTATTAGGCTTTTTTAAGGTATGACTTTTTGTGCCCCCCCCTCGTGGATTGCAATTGCACCCCTCTGTATTTTCTCCTGGTGCCAAGCCTGCTCTGGGCTAGCTCCCTGCAAGCAGAGCAAGGATATTTTGCTTCACCCATGCTGAAGTCTACTGTACAGGTGGTGTCTCTGATCATCCCTCAAGTCTCAGACACACTCATCTACCCTCAGTTAATCTATCAGTCTGATGATGATGCATTCTGCTAATGGTTGTAGGGGTTAGAGAGCAAAACTGTGTGCTATGGAACAAACACCCATAAAAAGGCACACACTATACACTGGTTAACATCATTTATGCCAACTACACGCCCTTCTTTGCTTAAAAAAGACATTTTTGGTCAAAAAGTTTGCTGCCAAGTGGTCAGATAACTCTGGTGTTTCTCACATTTCAGTTTTAAATTCAAAGAACTGTAGGTGCTGACAACTAAGGTTTAACTCCTCTAGAATCACATAGAACTAGCATACATCTGTGTGAAAGCAGCTCTCACACAGAGATATGCCTTTCTGTATACAGTAGGTTGCTGTTGCCAAGTTGTAAGTTTTTTTTTATGTTTGATAACTTAGAAATTGTCATTACTTGGTGTCAACCACCCAAATGTTATTTCCCTTTTGACCCAAACGGATCCAATCCAACATTCTATCATCATCCTCCCACGGCATCACATTTGCTTGACACTATCCCCCCCAGCAGCCCCCATAGCAACCCCCTCCCCCCGCCCCAGCCCCCACCCCCATCTAAAAAAAAAAAAAGGTTTGACCACAAAGTTGAAACACTTTCTGAAAGCAGAGTAGTCTATAAAGTAATGACCTGTGCCAATTGCGGCCAGTGTCATAAACCACTGTGCTTATTTGCAGATTAGAGGCACAGTGGTTCACATGTGCCATTTAGTAAAAATGTCGAGCCACAGTTTGGGGGTAGAGCATGCTACTGCAGATAATCCGCTTCCGTATCATCTCATATTACAACTGAATTTTCACCAATCATCTCCTGTCTGAACAGGGAAAAAAATCATATAAAATGATTCCATCTTTCCCTCTAACCATAATGGAAACTATTTTACAAAGTCAATGTGACATTAAGTGACTATTTTTACTGTTAATCATACTTAACTCTAGAATAGCAAAGATATGAAAGAGTAAACACCTTCTAGAAAGTCTGTTTGCAAATGCATCACTTCATTTTGCAGTTTTGTATGACACAAAGTTTACATCAGAAATATGGGTGAAAACCATTCCAAACTGAATCAGAGGTGCATTTGACCCACATTCAGGAATTTATGTAGTTATGAACCGTAATTTAGTTTGTGGGGATGGAATTCTATTGCACACAATTAAAGAATTCTGCCTGATCATCGCAATCACCAATGAAGCTTTCAGCCGACAAAAGACGCATCTGGTCTGGAGCCATGCAAATACACTGCCACCTGCAATTCAACACCAGGCCCTGTGTCTCACAGAAGACTTTGGGAACTACATACACACTCTGAGCAATATTTAGTTAAAGTGTAAAAGGGAAACCTCCTCTCAGCAATATGTAACCTATTTCCAAATGTGGGTTTACATTATGTGCCACTGTGTTAGCACCATTTTTATTCCTTGGTGCCGTTTTCAGTTACTTTATCTATGTGGGGTTACTGGAATGTAGGGCATATTGAGAAACCTCACCCTGTCATGGAAATGGAAAAAGTATGTAAATCTGACACAGCCCTCAAAGGCCAGTGATGTCTCCAGCCCTTCCTGAGTAGGAGTGAATACAATGAAGTACTTCAGAGCTGGAAAGCGTTTCAAAGCACCGAGCACCAAGATGCTGAAAGGCATTAACAAGACAGAAGAATTTGTATCTGCTGGACTAGACATAGGCCTGTGCATGCGCCTAACATCCTGGTGGAAAACCAGACTCCTTCTACTCAGAGAGGCCTTTACGATAATAACAAGTGTTTCAATACAACCCTGCATTATACGACTCAGTGGAACAGATTTCATCACCTGTTTTTTTGTTTGCCATTTCTCTCTCACAGGCCTTTTGAATGTCACCAGTTTACGACGTGTAAATAACCATAGCTAATACAAGACTGAAAATTCAGAAGGGTCTGATTTATGGGTATGGCGCCTTCAGGGCAAGTAAGTAAAATAATATGGCTTTGGGATCACATATACTTCATCTCTGACCTCACTTTTTTCTAAGAGTGCACTCACGTTAAGCGAAATGCCACAGTGTCCCGGTGCATTGCGTGATATTCATTGCTCTGCCTATCCCCTAGGGTTGCGCCCTCACCATGGTTACGAAGTGCGTTGGCCGTTTATTCCCCGTGGTTGCGTTTCCCAGGGCAGCTGACTGAGAGCATTCAGAGAGCTTCTTATTTATGCATCGGCTCACTCTGGACGTGCGGTAGCACATGACAGTAAAGCTAACATGGCAGACAAAACCTTCGTATTAAATCAACCTTAATGACTTCACTGTCTGTAAGAGGGAGAGGGGCTTCAGTCCCTTACCAACGCTAATCGTTTGAAGAGTTACGGGTTTATTGTCAGACACAGGCCAGGAAAGATGATAATTTTGATTCTGAGGTGAAACTGAATGTCGCAGCGGAAAACATACAATAATACAATAATACAATAATACAATTCAAGATTTCAAAATAATTCCGTGTATTCCGAGAATTGGCATGTAAATAAATCAAACCAATCGATTATTAATAGTATGGGCATTTCAGCATTTCATCAGCATCAGCACGTACATGCTTGTTTGACAGTGTTAATAAGTATCAGGTGAGAAAGAGTCGAGTCAGGATTGTGAGGTAACATATGTCCCATGTTTTTTCTCCTCCGTGAACACATGGACACGCAATGAAAAACGTTTTTTTTTCCATGCAGCATTGGCGCCACCTGTTGGTAAATGCTTGTCGAATTGTACAGCAATACCATGTCGTGCAAGAAAATCTTAAAATGAGCGTCATTAAATACAAGAAAGAATTTGACTTAAATGGCCTTCAAATAAATATTTAATTTTAAATATTGTCATGCTGCTACATCATCTAGTGTTAAACTTTGTATTAATTTCCAATCGAAGAAGGAACAGAGCCTTGCTGAGAATAAATTGAAAGACGTTACAGAAGATTGAAAAGCAAGACAACCGCCTTTGATATCTCATATTGCTTTCTTAAATGCAATGAATGCATTACTTTTTGCTAGTTACTTTTTTGCTAGTCATAGACGTTTAAGTAACTGGATAAAATTATTCCTTATAGACATCTTCCGTGAAACACTAAACATCGTACATTCATAAGGTGTCATAGCTGTGTATTCACAATGTTACTTAGTAGCAGGCGTCTGTCAGCCTCAGGAGACAATACACGTTTGAAGTTCTGCTTCACTTTTTCAGGTTCTTTTGTCTTTGTAGCTAAAGAAAAAAAAAAGACATGTTGAGTGGGAACACATTGTTTGTTTTGGAATTTTTCACATATGTGGCCTGGGTGCAGCTCTAGCTGTTGGCATGGGTTCCAGTCATTTCCTAAGGACTGTCTTCCCGCCTAGTTTTAGTTTTCCTTTGTTTATCCCTTCTTCTCACCCCCAGTCCCTTATGCTCTTACCAGTCCTTTCCAAACTGCTCTGAGTGACATTGACAACCTTCAGTTTCTTACATCATGCAGACATCTTAACAGCACAAATGAGGCTATCCTGTTGGTTCTATGCCCATAAAGACATTGTGTTATGATAGATTTAAAGAAACAATGCCACCCAGCCTTCACGCACAGCCAAACAACCTGCATGGGCTGCACAGGATGACAGATGTGTATGTGTTGGGATGTTTGTACAAAAGACACAAAACAAAGCAAAGAAGAGCTTCCTCACTCGGTTCACAGATCACTCTGATGCAGGGGCTGATGAACTGGGAGAGGTCATCAAGAATGGCATTTGGCCAAACCCCTTACAGTACTATCTGGTCCCTGACATGGACGACGAGGAAGGGTGAGGACAAGGGTGAGGATGATGATGAAGACGATGAGTCTCCTACATTCATCCCTCTAAGCTCTAAATACAGTGCTGGCAAAAATATGTCCCTTCTGAGTAGAATGCTGCCTGTGTTTTTTTTCTGATATGGTAATGTTTTAACTGGACAATTATGTTTTATTTAGCTCTGTATTATTGCTGTCTGTTTCCTGGTTTCCAAAACTAGGTTTCTGAGTAGGCTCACATCATTTCCTGTCTAGCTATTTTGATGTTCTGGCCTGTTTTGAGAGAAACAGACAGTGCACAGTTGAATCCACAGCCCCAATTCTCATTCACCAGTTGATATAACTGGTGGAGAAGTAATGTTTTGTCTGAGGATTGTTTGTCTTTTTGATTATATTAAAAAGGCAAATATCTACAGAGGTGAGCTTGAAGCATTGCATTATATTATTGTCACTTAGCAGATGCTCTCATCCAGAGCAACTTACATAGAAGGTGACAGTTTTATTGATACAACTGGATATTTACTGAGGAAAGAGTGGGTTTAGCATCTTACCCAAAGGCGCAACAACAATGCCCCCATGGGGAATCGAACCACCAACCTTTTGGTTTTGAGCCTTGCTCTTTACCAGTACACCACACTGCTGCCCACAGCAACTGGGGCAACTGAAGAGGCTCTGCAAATTCACAATAAAAGCCATTGTTTCAGCTGCTGCTATTTCAGAGCCCGAAATGTTGAAAACACTTTTGTATTCACATTAAGGCATGACAGGGTGAAATGTTGGCTGTCAGATCCACTGTGCAGATATTTCCCAGCACTGACTGAGCCAAAAGCAAACCTGAGAGAGAGAAAAAAGGTGCATTACCATGGGATTTTTACCTGGGTTTAATAAAAAATGTACACTTGCCATTACAGTCAGTGTTGTTATCCACATTGATCTTGCTTGCCCCATCCAACTTTCTCTCTACAACGCATTCACCAAGAATTAATTTCTGTGACATTGTTTGATGATATGTACCTCACTCTCCATCTGTAGTCTTGGACCAACAGATAGATTGTCCAGAAACTTTTTTTGCCTGACATAGTTGTACATACAGTCATAAATGTAACTGTCACAGGCAAACTCTGGTTTGGATGTATAGCCACAGTGTGAGTATATACAGTACCTGAGATGATTGTTACACTGCCCTGTTCCCAGGAGAGTGGTAATTCATATGAATGAGTGGTAGCATTCCATATCCTCAACAGTAATTCCATCTCTTCCTGTAAATATATCTGACGTAAGATCTTTGTGACTGAGTTATCATCCTGTTCAGTTGGTATCTCATCTATTTCAAATGCTGTTACTCATCTGTCTCATCTGTTTCAATGCTTGTACTGATACAGACTGTTAAATGTGAGGAAGTCCCCCAGGTCAGAGCATAGTGCATGAGATTACATTACACAGGACAGTAGTGCTGAGGTAGAGTACCACAAGGATGATAAATCTAATAAACATATCTAATAAAAAATTAAATATGTTTTTTCTAGGAATATCATGTTTGTTTTTCCTAATGCATCACTTAGGTTTATGACTGGCTCTATAGCTCTTTTGGTTGCTTTTTGCTGTTTTGCTTTCTGATCATTTGCTGAATATTTTCACTGCAGTACCTTATAGCAAAGGATATTTCCTTTTCTATAAGGTAATGCAATGATGGCAATCAATGAGAGGTGTCACACTTGCAGCCTATGGTACTGTTGTTTGTGTTTGATTTTTTTTTTTTTTTTCAGTTCTAGCTGATGTTTGCTTGTGGTACTTTGCACTTTTTATTTTCTCTGAATAATTTTAAACTCTGGAGTTGCAAACTGTTTTTTTCTTCTTCTTTTTGTTTATTTCAAATAGTACTGATTCCTCCTTTTTTGACAGTCCGGGGATCATCTCTAATTGTAGAGGTTACTTGGAATGTATACATGATGAGCACATTATTAATAATGAACTGTAAAGGACAGTAGTGGCCAGACTGTGGATACATTTATGATACTTTGAAGTATGCACGCACTATGAAAAGAGAAAATTTCCAGAGGTCTCTGTCTATTATCTCTGTCTGCTAAATGCCAATAATGTAAATGTAATGTATTATCATTTCCTGATCCAATACTGAGTTTGACTCACTATTTACATTAACACTTGCACTAAAGTTACCCAGAATAATCAGGTTTCATGTGCTGGTGATCTTAAGAATGGTGATGCTGAGCTCAGCAGAGACATTTTTGTCATTTTTTTGTTTAGATGAAGAAAGCTTAGGCCACTTAAATGCTCACTATCCTCCGTAAGTGTTGAGTAATTACTTCCAAACCCACACATACATTTTTGGTGTTCTTGAGCAGGCGTCCTTGCTGTATTAGTACTGCGTGGCTACAGTACTGTTACTACCTTCTGTCGTGCCCCATGTCGGCCACAGGATGTCACTGTTGAGCGCGAAGCGTTTAAATGCCTTGTAACCGTGAACCAGTTTCGTAGTGGCGTAAAAAGTGCATCAAAAATCTTTTCTTTTCCGTCGACTGCTAAAGAAACCAAAAACTCCACGAAGCAACAAAACACAACTACTTTCAAATATACAGCAGGGACTCAAAGTCGAATAAACTCCGCTGTTGAAAGTTCACGAAGCGCTTATAGGCTAAACATGCGTCCGACGTCATGACGCACGCTGTCGGCTGTTCCATGTAGAGGTTTTTTCCACGGACACTGCTGTCATACGCTGTCGCTCGATGCATATTAACTTATGCAGGCCAAACGCATGGTGTAAGATACACAATATTAACACGGAATCCGAACATGAGTGTCCTGTGTCGTTTTTTCCACGGAGGACTGTTTCACGGACGGACACCATGCCTATCTGTTATTGGACCTCGGGGCGTGTGTTGTGGCGTTCCGCGAATGGACCGTACACGGCGTGCTAGCACTGGTTTAACAAGGTGAGGTTTGCCCTTTACTGTCACCTAGCTAATAAGAAGACAGCAGCTGTCCGTACACAGGTGCAGAGGACATAGCTACAAGTGAATTGAAAGGGCATTATTCTGCTTAAATAACTTGGCGATCCGCACTGACCCAATTTTTAGCACACAAACATATTTGAATTTGTGTAGGCTGGTGAGCTTAAGCTGTTGACTTGTAATGGAATTAGACGGATGATGGTACGAATTCTGTGGTGTAGGCTTGCTAGCTAGCTAGCTTCTCCGAAATACAGAATGTATGTGTGCGTGATTGAGTTTTAAATCGGGGATTCGTGACTCGGAATTAAGCTTTAGGGATTCGTGACTCGGAGGACGCTCGAAGTCTGCTGATGTTTGTAGTTTGTTCAACGTATTCGTGTGTTCCGTTTGTTCGTTGACGTAAAGGAGGGATTGCAAGTTGTGCCTCTGAAAATCCAGGCCCAAGCAAGCTAGAAGTGGAGTTTTATCAGCGAGCGAACTAAATTAACCTTTTCGCAATTGAGAGCTCGCAAGCTAGCAAACTGTCCGAGCAATAAGCTAATTTTCCCTTTTTCACCTCACTAATGATTATTAATGTATGCATTGTGTTTTCAGCCCAGTAAACCTGATGTATGATGTGTTTGACGGCAAAGGGACAGAGACGCCTTTGGTCTTTCTACATGGCTTATTCGGCAGCAAATCCAACTTCCACTCGATAGCCAAGTCTCTGGTGCAGCGCACCGGGAGAAAGGTAACGTTTCACCGGTTTCACCGACGGGCGCAAACGTTACGTAACATTTCACAGAGGGGCTAACTTGAGGTGAAGTCCACAGATAGCAAAATGTGACTACATGGGCGTCAGTCCTATTGCGAAACGTAACCTAACAAAATTTAGGCTAGCTGACGTTACTTTTTGCAGCTAATCAAGTAGCAGGTGGTGCAGCCCGGCGCAGTTTTCTACGCCAATGCACCAGACTGGTATCATTGAGTAGCATGTGTTGTTTGTGGAAATATTTAGTAGGACCTGAAAGCACCAGTGAACGCCTCAGGCTGTAATACCTTGGCTTGTTTGCTGTGAACCATCAATTAAAGTGGAACGTTTGATCATAATTTTGACATGACATTTGGGAAAACATACTGATGTGGCGCTAACTTCATTTATTTGGTTATGTTGCGTGTTATGACTTCCTCTGCTATGTGTACGCTAGTGTCCTAACTTTCCTTTGTCCAGTTAGGTGCTGACTGTAGATGCACGTAACCATGGAAACAGCCCACACAGCACAGTTTTGACCTATGAAGCCATGACCAACGACCTTCAGCATCTCCTTGGCCAGCTGCACATAGGAAAATGCGTTTTAATTGGTCATAGCATGGGAGGCAAGGTGGCCATGGTGACGGCGCTGCAGCAGGTACATACAAGGGGGATCTCTGCATTATGAAAGTAATGTTGTGGCAAACTGTTGGCATCCCATAATCGCAAGCCCCTTCATTCACAGGTGGTTCCTGATGCCACTTCTCGAAGCCGCTCGTCTGTCACTATAAACTGTTAGAGCTGTTGTAGAGGGGGAAATCTGTAGTTTTTAGCTTTTTTTTCTCTCACACATTCACTCACTCAGCCGAGTCTGGTGGAGCGGCTCGTGGTTGTGGACATCAGCCCGGCACAGACCACCACGCGAACCAACTTCCAGGCCTACATCCAGGCCATGAAAGAAGTGAAGATAACCAGTGATATTCCCCGTTCTACCGCACGCAGGCTGGCAGAGGACCAGCTCCGCGAACTCATCAAGGTCAGGGGTGGTAGTGTGCTCATCCTCCTGTGTCCGTTTTGTGTTACATGTCATCTACAGTGACACATTTACGACCCCATACTTGGATTATAAATTCCTCCTCATTTTGTTTTATTACTTTTTTGGTGCCGGGTTTTACAACTGGCATGAAATGAGGTCAGCACTGGTTTTTAACAATGATAAATCTCCCTCGGTTTGCGCAGGAACGGTCCGTCCGACAGTTTCTCCTGACCAACCTTGTGGAGCAAAATGGCCACTACGCCTGGAGAGTGAACTTGGAAGCCATTGCTAACCACCTGGAGCACATCATGAGTTTCCCTAATTTCAACACAACATACGAAGGCCCGACACTATTTCTGGGAGGAAGCAGCTCTGCTTACATCAGGTATATCCTACCGTAACAACAGAAGGGTGACTATTTGCAAAAAACTTGTTTTGTACATTCCAAAATCCATAGCCTTTGCAAAGTGCTGTAATGTAATAAATGTTTTATAGTAACAGGTGTTACTGTATGACGGGTAATTTCATAGTGAATTTGAGGAATGTCACACATTCCCTCCCTAATGCAGCTCTGAGGATTACCCCGAGATCCAGCGTCTGTTTCCCGCTGCTGATATCCAGTACATCCCTGATGCTAGTCACTGGATCCACGCAGACAAGCCTTTGGACTTCATCAGCTCCATCATTTCCTTCCTGCAGTCTTAGCCTCACATGACGGACCTTGGGAACAAAGTGGTAGCTGGACCAAACGAATCTTACCAGCACAGCACAACTTAACCCTCTGGCCCTCTGAGTACACAAGAAAGGGTCATATATCTTACGTTAGTGTGTATTATCCTTGTCACGTGTTTCAAGGTTAGGTTCTAATCCAAAGATTGTTTTACGCAACTATGTCTGTAAATATATATATGTATATTTTAATGGAGCTCTTTTGGACTAGGTGGCATTGATCTCTTAACAGTTACTGCAGTCTGAGAGCACAGTGTGTGCGTCAGGTTGCTGTATATGCTGTGTATGGGGAGCAACAGACAGGGTACTGCTCGCTTCAGTTCTGCATTCCATATCCTGGAGGGAGTTCTCAGATGGACAGCGCAACCTATGCAACAGAGAGGTTAAACTCATTACGTCAGATGTTTTAACAGGCTAAATAGGCTCTATATTCATATTATTACTATAACTCACAACAAGCTGATTTTTTTTTTTCCTCAATAATGTAAGAGCTGTATTACAGCTGATGCCGAAGCTGTGTTCAGTTTGAATTTTTTTTTACAGTTTTTTCCAACTGGTAGGAGTGGACATTTGAGGTTATGTAGATGCAGTACTGTTTAACGTACACAGTATAATTATATTAAAATGTATTGCTGCCTATAGAAATATGAGCTACGTTGTCAGGTACTGTATTGGGGGGGAAAAACATTCATGAACCAGTCTGTTCTGTCAGTGGTTATCTGTCAGTTGTGTACATGTTTGTAAGATGTTATTCAGATGAAAATATATCTAGATATTAACTCATAAAACATTGCAGTACTTAGTATTTATCTTATAGGCTTAGCATTTATCTTCTAAAAGTTTGATGCCATTTTTTGCAGACTAATCCAACATTTTGTGTATATTTTTTCTGTTTAATAAGAGTTAACAGCTCCTGTTTACAGGGGGAAAAGCAGCTGTTAAATGATTCCAATGTTTTTACATGTTTCCTTTGTTTAAGGGAATGGTTTCGAAGTTGTCTTTGTGCCTATGGAACAGCTCTTGAAAGTTTGCTCACACTGAGTATATCTAGTCAACAGTGATGCAACTGTCGTGTGTGGCGTGCCGATTCCACTCTGAGGGTGTTACTAAAGCTGCAAAACACAGTTTTCTTGGGGACAGGTTTAGTGTTAGATTGTACAGATCCCAGATCAGGGCTTTGAGACTCCAGTTACCTGTAGCTTCACAGAAGTGGCCTCTTCGTGTAATGCACTGAGATCTGTCACACAGAACATACCAGCTGTTGGGAAGAATGTTTACAAGGAACTCGTCGTGATTGTGTTAATTAAATATGACTTTATTTAACAGTGTAAACAATGCCAGTTCATTTTTTTCCCCTAGAAAACGCTGCAAATTTGTCAAGATTTAAAATGCATGCCTTGTCATTCCTGTAGAATTTATGATCATATTGTCATTAAATATATTAATATTACACATTTTAGTTTGTCTGGTGTGCTTGAAGAGTGACTAGAGTTTTCAGTCTTCTGGAAGAACTTGTTTTTAAACAGTCCTTGAAGAAAAAAAATAGTCAAAGATTCAGATGGAATATTTGTGAGGAAAGAGCAACCGAACCAACAAAACAAATTGCGAGTAGAAAAATATCATAGGCATACATTCATATAGATTTATAATTTTTTTGTAACAGTCAATGTCAGAGGATCAGCATGTTTACACCTCTTTCAGTACATGCCGCTGTGGGAAAGCAATATATAGCCCTTAAGCCCTTTTAACTTCAGCTTGATCGATATGTGTACAAAACACATCCCGTTCTCATGTTTCTGGATTGAGCAGCACTTGGGCAAGAGATCTGCCCCGAAATCAAAAATCTGTAGTGGGTTGTGAAGAAATAATACAAAAAAATACCAAAATATTTGGCACAGATCTATCCAGCAGCAATATACTGTCATAAAGCATTTCTCATGCGCTGTAAATGATACTGCATCGTCCGTTCTAGCTGAAGGCGCAGACAGATGGCACCCTGGCAGTCTGTGGCCTTCATTTTCAGCATGGAGAATTCTGCAGCTCTGTTGTCTTGCTGGTATGACTCTCACAGACATCCATAACCTTAGCATGAAACGCAAGATAGAATGTCCATGAGGACTTCTTAACTTGTAACATCAAACCAATTCTCAATGTGTAGCCATTACACTGATGCAATGGATGATTTCTTACATCACTGCTTCTACAGATGTCTGTGCTGTATTGAAAACATACAGCCCCTCCACAAGCTACCCGGGGAAATGTTCCCCGTCACTCATCTACCCCTGCAAATACAGAATGTAACATTCTTGACATAGCAGGGACGTATCCTGTTACGAAACAACATGACTAGTTACTAAACAAGCTGGCACTGTCATTGGTTCATGCATAGTTACATAAATGATAAATTATTCTGAATTTGACATTTTAGTCTTTTAGTCTTATGCAAAATTCAGCTAGGTTCAGTAAGTAAAACAGTGATTACAACCAATATGTCAGGCAGAAATGCTGTCGTTACACTTCAAGCTATCCCACAGTCCTCCATAGTTTGATCAAATCTTTATGAACATTTGTTTGTTCTACTTCATTGTTCTTCAGCAAACATTAGATGAAAACATCCTCAGCAAATACTGTCAGTATCTATACAAGCATTATAATTCACATGCCCAGGCTTAAGACTGAAGTTTCAGCATTCATTTTCACTTCATTTTACAAGAACTCTCCTTCATATACACATCGGTAACCAGAACCCACGTCCGTCTTCACTACTGATCATGCAGCTATATTTTGGTCCTACTGATCTGAGTTAAATACTAGTCATGTGTCCCTTCAGCGCTGAACATGTGTTTAAAAACACTTAAAGCAATAGCATGTGACTAAAAAGAACCTATGTACAATAAAAATTACATTAATGTTCCATTGTTTGTAGAGTGTAGAGTCTTTTCTGTTTCACAAAGGTGAGCTCTGCAGTCCTTGTGTATTAATCATCAGCCTCCTCTGGGCTCTGTGACTCTCCAGCTTTGACTCCCGCAGTGGCCGGGCGGCAGGCTTGGTGACGGCGCCGTGTCACTAGGGTTCAGTTGCCATGCTGTCCCATCTTTCCACGTTTCAGCCAGTCCTTCCAGGGCGCCTGCGCCGGCGTCCGCTCCGACGAGCAAGACGAGGACGAGGACACGGAGGGGGAGGAGGAGGGGCGCCTGCTCGCGAGGGAGGGCGTGCTACTGGGCCGGCGCAGAAACGACAGGCGGTCGGTGCTGGTCTTCTTCTGCGCCAGCTCCGCCTGCTGCTGCTGGCTCTTCAGCTGCTGGTTGATTATTACCTGGATGTCATCCTGTGAAATTACAAAAACCGTACCGAATAAAACCAGAAAGTCACCTGCTGTAATTTTGTTTTTTTTTAAAATCTCGCCTCATCATTCAAAATCATACATGATGATTCTAACCAGTGAATTTA
Source organism: Megalops cyprinoides (assembly GCF_013368585.1). Classification (NCBI taxonomy): domain Eukaryota; kingdom Metazoa; phylum Chordata; class Actinopteri; order Elopiformes; family Megalopidae; genus Megalops; species Megalops cyprinoides. The sequence continues at coordinate 48,885,872 of NC_050585.1, read as the reverse complement.
ACTGCCACTAGTCACTTACAAACCGCTAGAGGGAGTCAAAGCACAAACCAAATGGCCACAGCATGCTGTCCCAGCGGTAGTTCTGACACAGATCTGCCTAAACCAGCTGTCACTCAGATCTATTTAAACTGCCAGGATGAAAGGGGTCACGAAAGTCCAGGCCCTGACCTCTGAAAGGATGCTATATTTACACCGAAACTGGAACCAGTTGGGGGGATGGGTACCAGTGAGCACCCGCCTCTGCCCAGTACACCAGACTACTCACCTGCCAGGCCTCCAGCTCCTGGGACAGCTCTAGCTTGCGCTGAATGGCCTCTAGCAGCTGATTGTTCAATGACATCATGTCATTCTTGCTGCGCAACAGCTCTGTCTCCATGGCGTTCTTCCTGCTCACAGCAAACAAGGAAAAAAAGTGCACGTGATCACATGATCGTTAACTCCTTCCTTCAAATCTTCAAATCCGAGGACCCGAACCGCATGCTGGTGATGGAGAGACTTTGGAGCCAGTGCACTCACTTTGCGATGGCTTCATCACGGTCCCGGATGGCCTGCTGCACCAGCGGTCCTTCCTGACAGCTCTCCACACGGAGCTTCAGCTGGGAGTTCTCCTCCATGAGCTTTGAGTTCTGTGAGGAGAGGGTAGGGGCATAGTGGTTAAGGAGCAGGACTTGTAACGGAAAGGTTGCTAACTGCCAGTGTAATGTAATATAGACAAAGGCTGTGATTTCATCCCCAGAAAGCACAGACTCGCAGGGTCCACCTGATCTGCATCCATCTGAAGTCACTTTTCAACAACACTCAAGCTATTTGATCATACTGACGCATGCACCACGGCAGGGTTTTACTTAATAACCATACAGAGCATAAATAGTAATGTTCATGAAGCCCAGCTTCATTAATGTACACAACTAATTCCGCATTAATTCCAGACACAAGAACCAGAAAAAGCACATCAACATATAACTTCTCTCTTCCTTTGTAGTGTGACAAAATCTGGTTTACTGTTGTCATGGAAATAATATATATATATATATATATATATATATATATATATATATATATAATGACAGGAAACTGAGTGTGTAAGGAAGGTTACACTGGTAATTTAAATTTTTTCATTCTTTGGAATTGTCTCCTGTTTCCACACTAAAAATCAACAAAGGATTAATTAATTAATTAATTATTACCAAGTCATCAATTTTAACTTGCAACTGGTCAGGTTCTTCCTTTCTATCATGAAATTTTATTTTTATTTGTACTGACAGCAAATACCATTGTCATATGAATTAGTCTTCACTTTCCGCCTCAGATGAACTTCCAAAACAGCACCACATATGGCCACATGGTGGCATAGTACACATATCCTCAATTGCACTATCAAACTCATTATTGTAAATATTGATGTTCTGTGGCATGGTCAAATGTACACAGGTTAGAAATAAAATATATTTCATTGAGGCATTCAAGACATATAGTACCAGTCAAAAGTTTGGACACGCCTGATGAAGATAATGGGAAACATGCATTCAAAGACATTTACACCTGAAGACTTGCCTTTATATGAATTTCTTTCTCAAAAATTTTAATTTCAATTTTTTGTTTTCTATTTTTAAGCACCTAAAATATAAGATAGTTTTGATTTGTTTATAACACTTTTTGGCCACTGCATAATTCCATTTGTGTTATTTTATAGTTTTTATGCCTTTACTGTTGTTCCAAAATGTGGAAAATAGTAAAAATAAAGACAGAAGAGTGTGTAAAAACTTTTGACTGGTACTGTACAGTCAGCTTACGAAGACATTTCTTCACTCTCTCTTCCAACAGTGACTAACTGGATGGTATAAAGCAGGGTTTAGATGGGAATGATGCAGAGGAGTGAGTAATAACCACCTTGTTTCATTTTTCTAATAATAACTGTATTAAAGTGTGCATTATAGGCATTCAGCCCTTTCGTCTCAACTGCTGTGCCACTACTATAGCTCCTTAACATGTGATATCCTAACTGGAAGAGAAGGTGAAAAACCAGATTGGAACACAGATTGCTGTGGTGCCTGTTCTATTTTTTTCACCACCCCGAACAATGATTCCACAACACACAAACTTTTGTTACCTGATCCCGCAGCTCCTGTATCAGACTGGGGTTCTCACAGGGACTGCCAACAATGGGGGCATTCAGCTCCTGGGAGACAGGACGTGTCACAGAGATCAGGTGTCAGGGACAGTCATCTCCAAGCTTCCTGACCCGCTGTGCTGCTCTCTTTGTGCTGGGTGGGCTCTCAGCCCACAGCCAGGCTCAGGTTTCAGATCAGAATGTCTGCCCCCCAACACTGTTCTCACAAACTGCCTTTGTACGACACACCTGTGCTTTCACTAGCAGTGAATTAGGTCAAGTAATATTACACCGATAATAGTAAAATAATACTTTTGCATCGTTTTTACCTTGCATGTGTGTTAAAAGAACTTTACCAGAGTTCATTCAAACAGAAACACTACATTTACAAGAGTCCTCACAAACGGTGTGTTAATGTGATAATAGGGACATAGGGTTAATGGAAACGAGCTGTCTCAACCTAACCCCATTCTGACCTCAGTCAGCTCTTTCCCAGACAGAATGCAAATGAATTAAAACACTAGCTTGTTATACATCTAAAAAAAGACACAAAGACTTGTCTGTTCTGACTTGAATGCACTTGCATAAGCTATTTATGGTTACGTATAAGGTAATGTCACATTCTTCAAAGTTCATAATGATGTACAAGATTCCATTCTGTTATCTCTCTGTTTCTCAGGTGGATCAACGTCAGGACTCCGCAACGAAACAAAGAATGAAAGCAGCGAAGTGATGTCACATCATGTTTTTAGCAGGAGTTGGACATAACTGATATGAATTAAAGGTTGTACACTGTCTGCTGTTGTCATTCCAGTGTAGCATAGTGGGTAAGGAGCAGTACTTGTAACCACAAGGTTGCCGGTTCACTGGGGAGCTGCTGCTGCTGTACCCTTGGAAACGGTACTTAACCCACAACTGCCTCATTAAATATCCAGCTGTATAAACAGATAAAATTATACTGTAACCAATATAAGTCGCTCTGGATAAGAGTGTCTGCTAAATGCCAGTAATGAATGTGGTCATCTTTTCTCTGAGCAGGATTCTGTTCAGTCTCAGAGGTTCGTCTCACCTGAGCGGTATGGCCGTGAGCCAGCTTGTGTGCGACACTTCGGAGCAGCACCAGCGTGGCATCCAGGCTCTCCTCCTGGCATGGGGCATCGCCTGGCATCTTCTCCTGGCCCGTCAGGGGAAGCAGCAGCTTCAGGATGGACAGCACCTCCTCCCTCACCTGCGAGATCACATCCAAGGTCAGTGCCGTGTCGAGGAAGCCCGCGTCCTCAGAGTTGTGTTTTTCTGGCCTTTACGACCGAACACAACACAACCAAACCGACTCTTGTAAAAACGTGAGTTTGCCTTGTGAAGTGACGTGTGTTAACTTTCTGAAGTATGAAATAAAGGCACTCGGAACACATGTCAAAACATGCTTGATCACTTCAAAACCACTGTTCAAAACACAGACAGGTCACACCGTGGTGCCAAAATAGTCAACCTTTTTTACAAATATCTAATGATGGAAAAGCAACGCCAAGGACAAAAACAGGAAATCCAGCAACATAATGTTTCTTCCCAGGTGATTTCAGACATCCTGCACAGCAGAAACTCTGTCAGGACTGATGCCTGACCTCTTGCAGGCAAATGTGGGCGGCTTCATAAAAAGCCTTTTGAACAAACAGGAAGCAAGTGACAAAAGGGAGAGCAGAAAAAAAGAGATAATATTTTCCTCGAATAACAACGTTTGTCATTCTGACAAACAGCCAAAAATAACATCAGCTGAATTTAAAATACACTGCAAACCTCTGAATATATGAAACAATGTTCTGTGCTGTATTCTGATTATATGAAACTATATTCAGTGCCTATGCATTGTGGTGCTTTTGCCATGATAATGAGACAAACTCAATAAGCTCTTGGTTGCTGATGAACCATAGCAGACATACTTTTTTTACTCGGAGAAAGAAGTGTTTTAAACAAAGTAGCCCACAGCTTGCTTTGTTCTAGCGCGTGCCTCCTTTTCAGACGATCTGCCATGGAAAATATGGGCAGAGAGTGCAGCATGTATCACAACCACTGCCTGATCACAGGAGTTTCCCTTTAAGTAAGCTGCCTTAATTTAACAACACTCCTCCAGTTCAAACCACAAACAGTAAATGTATGCACCTACTATAGCTATCTATTTGTCCATCTGTCTATCTATCTATTTATGTATTTATCTTTCTTTCTGACTACAGCAAAGGAGATTTGCTTTCAAAGGCCTTGGGTGTGGGCAGAAACTCAGATGTTTACTTTAGTTTGAAATCAGCATAATTTCCTTACACCATTTCCTCATTCTCAATGCTGTTTTCACATCTCAGCTGCAGGTCCACAGCCAAGCAAGGACACAGTCTCACCAGCTTTTAGAAATAGATATGGCCATAAAATAGAACTGAAATGACCCGGTATCATAATGTCCTTTACGCATGTCTGTTTGGGCTACTGTCAGGTAAGTGTGGAATGAACTCCCCACTGGGGTTAGGACAGCAGAATCAACGGCCATCTCCCAATGCAGACTAAAGACCCACCTCTTCAGACTGCATCTCGGTTCCACTTCCATCCCCACCCCCTAACATCTGCTGCTTCTTGCATTTGACGTTAATTTTATGTGTAGTATTATGCTGTATTATGAAATTTGTGTTCTAGGGACTGTTGTATTGTAGTATACAGTAGTTGGCTTTTGACAGAGTGCACAAGTTAACATGTGGTAGGGCTTGAATAATGTTTTGCTCACACTCAGTGGTCTGGGAGTGTTGTGAGTCTGGTCTGACACTATTGCTTGTTTAAACTGAATGGATGCTTATGTATCTACTGTGCTGGAAGTCGCACTGGCTAAGAGCGTCTGCTAAATGCATGTAATGTAATGTAATGTAATGTAAAAGTGGTGGCTACCTGCTCCTTGTCCTGACTCCAGCCCATGCTACTCAGGCTCTGCTCCAGTTCTGACAGGAGGGACGCCTCTCCCCGGCCCGCCTCCTGCAGGGATATCTCCTCCTGCAGCTCCTCCACCTGCTCCTGCAGCTGCTGGTTCCTTCCACGTGACGCCTCCACGTCCCTCTGGGCTTCTGCCAGCTTCACATACACACAGAGAGACAATGGGACCAGTTGCATTACATTATTGTCATTTAGCGGTCGCTTTTATCCAGAGTGACTTACATAGGTTACAATTTTATCCATTTATGCAGATGGATATTCACGCCGGCAATTGTGGGTTAAGTGCCTTGCCCAGGGGTACAGTGCCTCAGTGGGGAATCAGACCAGCATCCTTTAGCCACTATGCCACACTGCTGCCCAGTTATGCACCAGACTCACAAACACACCCACCCACACAGACACTCAAACATATGACCATGCGGAAATACACACAGATACAGACATACCTGCACAAAGCACACATGCGCACACAAAAATGATACTCAGATGTACGTTCATAAAACACAGCCATACACACACGCCTGCACATGTACATGCATACAGCGTAACCTAATTCCTACATGACAGAAATCCTGCCAGTCTGGTTTCCAGCAGTAGGCTGAGCAGTGACTAAGGAAGAATTAGAAGAGCTGGGTATGGAATCCTGCGTTGCCAGTTGCAATGAAAGGAAATTCACCAAACTTGCGCCCTGAAACCGGGTGAGTAGAAAGTCCTCATTCCTCAGAGATTCTTTGAGGATGACTTTCGTTAGTGGAACGGAAAGGCTGAAATACCTGCTGGGACTGCAGCAGGCCCCGTTCCTCCTGCAGGGCCAGGCGTGTGTGCAGGGAGGCCAGGCTCTCCCGGAGGCTTGCGTTCTCCTGACACACTGCCTCCAATCGCTGCTCCAGAGCCAGCTTCTTCTGTGACAGACAGGCCACCTGGGGGCAAACACACACACACACAGACGTCATATAGAGGACAGCCCTGACTGTCTGTCTGTGTTATTTCAAAACCGTCCAGTACACACACCGATACTGCCCTTGCACAAAGACCTGCAGGGGACAGCACTTCAGTCAGAAGTTTCCTTGGAAAGTGCTGACCTAGGACCAGATTCCCCAGGCACGGTTTTAACCTTGGCTATTATAGACCAGTCCTAGACCAGCACTTAACCCTTTGGCACACAAGTTCTAAAATATTTCCAACTGCCCCCCAGTGTGAACCATTTTATACTATGTAGCGCACGTGTTACGTTATGTGGTTCGTTATTTTTTCATTAGCGCTATTAAGCTTCTCATAGTTTTCACCGCCACATTTGCTATACTTTCTAACGTTAAATCACCGTTTCCTCAAAGCTAACGTCAGCTAGAATTTTTCAGATTTGCTGCTTGTGTTGCAACTTACATGAATCTGCACTGAAAATGAAATAATCATATCGCATTTGTGGAACGTTTTTACGCAGAAAAGCAGTGGGTTTAGAACGATTGTTGCTTTGTTGCGTTACCTGTCAATAACCCTCCTAATCTAGTGTTCTGATCACACCGGTTTGACCGTACGCTGTAGGGACCACTCTAGAATGATCACACCCATTTGACTGTACATGCGAAAGGGTTAAGGGCAGCGTCTGCCTGGAGCAGGGACCTGTGGTGTGAGTACCAGTCCCGGGGTCAGTGGCTAATCTCACCTGTTCCTTCATGGCACTGACGAGCTCCTCGTCCTGAGAGGAAGAGTGGCTCTGCTCTTGAAGGCCCTGTTTAAGGGCATGTAGCTCTGCAGTCAGCACCCGCTCCACCTCCAACGCCTGCACCCAGAGAACAAGTCACCCCGTCAGCCACTTCCAATGCATTCCGCACCTTCCTCACACCCCCCCAAAAAAACTACACCATATTGAGATTTATATGGCAACCTGTGTGTTAAAGCTAGCATTTTTAAATGTTGAAGCACCCTCAACAAAGACCAGAGGCACTGATGTGGTAAGTTAATGTAGCCTGCCCTCTGCACTATTAGTAGTTTACTTTTACTATTATAAAAATAGTAATATTATAAATATTATATTAATATAATATTATAAAAATCTATTTTAAAAGGTCAAGCACAGCCCAGACTCACTTAAGCCGTAGTACATGACTGACAAACTAAACAGGTTATTACTGAACAGTAAATACCGTGCTTACTGTCTATGAAAATGTAATTAAATGTATGTATGTTTTGCATTACAAAAACAACTTCATGGCCAAGCACTTAATCGTAAATGACAAGAATTGTCCCCTTCAAGACAGAAGTACAGTAAAAACCAACATGGCAGCCACAGCACACGATATATCAAAACAAAAATAATACAGGACATTTCCAAGAACCCTCTAAAGTCTTGAACAATTCAATAAAAAACTAAAATTGTCTGGGGGTTATGGCAATTTCCAAAAAAATGATGGAAAAGTAAGAGAAGCTTTCAGAGCACAAATAACACAGTGACTGTTTGTGACTTAGGACCTGTGGTGGTAAGCCCCTCAAAAAGAAAAACAGTGCAGGCATTGGTGCACAGGAGCATGGAGAGAGGTTTCTGTCAACAGCCCTAAATAAGCAGCTTGCCAGAGTGGCGTCTGGTCCCATTACACACAGACAAAGAAAGATGAGAGCCCTGTGATGGGCAGAGAGGGATATCTTGGTGTTGCCAATGCCAGCATCATGCCCCATTGGACAGAGTCAGAGAAAGGGCAACCAGGATGAGAGCAAACATGGCCGGAGGTTTCGGACAGAGCGCACTGGCAAAAAATGCACCGGGAATTCCAGACAATCGCAATGTTTAGCTTACGCAAACGCGGTTTGGTTCAAAGAGCGCCGCATTCTATGTGGCATACGATAATGAGATCGTGAATCTGCTCTGACTCGTTGAGGTCACCGATGAATAAAGACTTCAGAGTTTGAGCGAATCTAGCAACGTGGATTTGGAATGGTCAGAATGAGTTCCTTTGTGTACGTTAGATGTAACCACATGTTAACACGTTTGTTCCACATGATTAAATATCTCCTCTGGAGATGTGCTCTGCTATGTTAATCCTGAAGAGAAACACAGTATTTTGTCCCTGCTGCTTGTGTGATCTCACTGGCTCATTCACAACAAGATAATAATGTAAAACTTATTCAAGGCCTCTGTGAAAATAGAACCTTCACAAGATTCACAAGATGTGATATGTAAATATATCCTGAGTAACAGTTACCCATCAGTGTATGGAAACAAACAGGAAGTGAAGCACAACAGGAGCATAAGAACACTCACGTCATTGAACAGAAATACTAATTTAAAAAAAACAATTGATATATAATTTTAGATTTAAAGGGATCAGCATCTCTTTTGATATAATAAATTCAACACAACACAAAAATGTTATTGGTTCTCATTAGTGCTATCAATTGAAAGGCACAGCTCACATGGTCTCAGGTAACATCTATATCTAACACCTGCTAGTGGAACAGCAGGGAGATCAATAACCACACTGTGCAACCAATACTTGCTGTTTTTTTTATGTGTAGTATTCCAATGTGTTTTGGATTCTGTGATGTATTGATTGATGTATGTTAGTATACTTGGCTTCCCCTGTCTAGTCAGGTTGTACAAGTTAACTTGTGGTAGGGCTTGAATAGTGTTACGCTCACACTCACTGGTCTGGTAGTGTTGTTAGCCTGGTCTGACACTATTGCTCTTTTGTGCTGGAAGTCACTCTGGATAACAGCATCTTCTGCTAAATGAATGTAATATTGTGTAATGCATTCAAACGTATGCAGGAGTTGCAAGTACATGGCCTTCCACTTATGTGACTCCTCTTTTAGATTTACAGTGTTTTAAGATCCAGTGCTACAAGTGTTTACATTAAATTAGAAGGACTGCTATTGAAGCTGCCATTGCAGATGCCCCCGCTTTTATTTCTACTATAGACAGTTAAGTTCCAAACCAATAAAATGATTTAAAATGACATTTTAATAACACTCTTTCACTGAAAAATACCAGGGTGTGTTTCCCTGCCAGGCATGAAACATGATCAAGAAAAAATTGTTTGGATTTCAAGAGTTCAACAGTTATCCTGCTTTATGCTATCAGTTCAATGTCACACAATGTTCACAGTTCCTTCTTCCTGCAAAAAAAAGTGGCAAAAAACAGGAGAGCACAAGTATTTATCATTTCCTAGAAACGTATAATGTTTATAGACGTAAACAACTGGCTCCAGCTCTGGGAAGAAAACAGAACTTAAATCATGTCTTCTCATAATACCCTCATTGATGGCAGCCATATAACGCGTTATGAGTTTTATTATCAGTTCTTCCCTCAAGTTTTTATGATTTAACAGTGCAGTGTGTCTTGCTTTCAACCTGAGGGACGTTCAATAAAAATATTTCAACACTGATACGACTATAATATGTCAAACCCACAAGATCCTAGGAAATCGTATTAACAGTGCTTTTATGACAGTTATGAAAGATTAACACACTTTGGTCCCTACTTCAAAAGCTTATCAATGATTCAAATACCCATTCCAATTATTCATCTACCCAGGCTGACGTCATAGCCTACATGTGACACATTAACACAAGGAGTAGAAACACCCTCAAGAACAGCAATAGTAAAGGGGTACACAGAATCAAACAATCTCTTTAAAATGAGACCCTCTTTTACAGGGCTTTGAGTCTAAAACAGCTAGCCTGTGGCAGGTAGGAGTAAAAAGTATTACTTGTTGCAAATTATTTGTTGTTACTGATTATTTTTATATATTTAGAACACGAGTAACGTCACTCAGTGTCTTGTGACGTCTTCAGGTCTGAGTCACCTTTGTTGGCAACAGGTCTCCCATGAGACAGAGAGTGCTTAGGGCTCATATCATGCTTGCACAGCCTGTGTAATTACACAGGCTTTTCTGAGAGAGGTATGCGCTTGTCCATTTCCTCTGTGACTGGGGCACCATTATAATAACAACCAAGGGCAAAGCAGCACTGAGCAGCCGCCTGGCACCAAGTGTAGTGTCGACATTCACACACTGGGAACATCCTTACACCAACAAGCCAGCCAACCAGCCAGCCGGCCAGCCGGTCGAGGTTCTCAGATTCATTCTCCTTGGAGCTCTATGTCTCTGTTTACTGCAATGGAAGAGACCAAGATTTCCTGGTAACATAAACATGTTTTCTAGAAAAAGATTAAATCTTCACACCACACAAACACACACACACACACCCACACTCACACAGTCATACACACATATTTACACTACCTTTCACACACACAGACATAGACCTAGAAATACTCCAACATAAAGCACATGCAATACACAAACAGAGGTAGACTTCACACACAGTTACATTCAAACACACACACATTCACGCACACAGAGACAACCACACAAACCCTCTCTCTCACACACAGACACACACACACACACACACACAAACACACACATTCCTGACACACTGGAAGCTGGGTCTTTCTGCCAGGCCTTGACTGCAGAGCAAAAACAAAATTGCCAGACACAAACACTAGAGGGAAGGTCTGTTCCAACTCACCGTGCCAGGTACCGTACACCTGGAGAGGGAGGCACTGCTATTCACCAGGTCAGGCAGAGCACCGTCCATGAAGGGGTGGAGGGAACCCCCCGAATCACTCTTGAACTGACTTACGCTCTCCATGGCCCTATGTTTTTCTACTTCTTTCACAGAGACTGAATGCAGAGAGTCACCCATGGTCTATCAGGTAGCCGAATACTCCAGCATTGAAGCGCAGGGAGAGAGGAAAAAGAGAATGCTTGCAAACACGTTTTTCCTGCCCTTTGAATTGTGAAGGAGGTCAGAAATAGGCTGGCACTGACTCCTGGCTGTCAGGGCGGAATGGTTAAAATGTCACGGGAGGCAGGCTACTCCCTCTCCGCTGAGACTATTACAGTGCACACAAATTAGATATCTTTACCGCCAGGGCTATGACGTTACCAGGAAACAGACGCACAAATGTTTGGTGTTCAGTCTTGCGAATCACAAACCTGTTATCGTCAATGCACGTCGGAAAAAAAAAATGCACTTTAACCCGAGTCAGCCTGGTCAGGTAGTCTGTTCTATCTCAAGGTGCCTGGACAGCGTGTTACCCGATCAGTTCATCATTTAAAGCGATAAGAAAGAGGCTGTAAATAACCTTCTGGCTGCGCACATCGCCGCGCTTCACGCCTTCGTCGCGCACTACGTAAGACTTCACATTGAACGGCACAAACAAAACTCTGATTAGCTGAGTCATGAGAACAGAATGTCCAGAGATAAAACAGTTTTAAATGGAGTGAATGTAACACTGTGAGTTTGCTTCCAAGCTTCTCTAAGAAAGATAATTACCCGAAAAACACCTGAAGCCCGAGCAGGCTAAGGTTCCATCGTTCTGTTTTGAGTGAAAAACTTTAAAATTATTCTGTTTTCTATCTTTTCCTATTGTTCAACCCGTTTTAGGCTTCTGTTTTTTCCCATAAATTTCGAATAACAAACAGCAACAGATAAACAAGCAATATCACCCACTATCATTTCTTATTCATCAAGCTTTGCTTCCTCCAATAAAGGCCTAAAAAACTAAATCAACTGTAAATTACAATGTAAAACCTTAAAATACCCTCACGGTGTGAAGTAAGAATCCCATCCCACAAACAATTCAACGTTTCATGACATGGCATTCCAAACTAATCTGGCTGGTATCTGACATAATTCATATTCCTGCTTAAAATTCAATATTACAGCCCTTGTTTAATACTTTAACGAATAACAAGTCCTAGTGAATAAAGGAAAGGTCACCTTTGTAGATTGCCTCACATATTGACTGTTTATCCATTTTTTACTCATTATAATTCTTCCTGTAACACTACTGTACATTGAGTTTCGCTGACAGTTTGCACAATGTTTCTATGTATAGCTCACAGATACTGCAGGTGCAAAGAAATGAACAGGTTTGTTTACATTTCAGTGGAGGTTTAGCTCAATGATAAAAGTATGATTTCAGTTCTTACTTGAACTGACTTGCTGGCAACAACTAACATCATGTGATGTTTTTCACTGCTCAGTGAATCGCTGATCTTTAAACCACAGCAAACGCCTCAACGCCAGAGTAACATTAACCACAACGGGCCAATGAAAATGATTAACAGTTCGAGATTGAGATTCCCAGTCCACAAAGACAAAAGGGCTTTTGTTGCCGCTGGGTTTTACTTGACTTTACCTTAATTCACACCAGCTTTACTTCGGACACTGACCGTGCTGAGCTGCTCTCTCAGTCTGTGGTTCTGCTCGGCGTGCTCCTGCTGGGCCCGGGTCTTGCTCCGCTCGGCCTCGCTGAGGGCCTGGCTCAGCCTGTCCTTCTGGGCGGTCAGCTCCTGCACATCCCTCTCCAGCTCCGTCACCTGGCTCTCCCACGTCGTCCTGCAGCCCTCCAGCTTCACCCGCAGGTCATGCCGGTCCTGCTCCAGCTCCTGTAAGGGCGTGATTGAACAGTTAGCGCACCATCAACAACCACAGCCTCAACTGCAGTCACCCGTTGCTCTGCCCTAACACAGCTGCCGTTATACCCATCATTCAGGCTGCCTTACTAACGTAGCCACTACACTCACCTGCCAAACCGCCCTGCTACAGCCCCTACTCCACTCCTCAGCTCCACTACCACTGCTACTCCACTGATCATCCAAACTGGCCCTACAACAACAACATCTTCTCCACACTGCAATCAGACTCGAGCTGTGCTGCTTCCTAAGACACAGCTGTTAATGTGATCATGCTGCTGCATGACCCACACTGAACCAGAAAAGACTGACCTCCTCGTTCCTGTTCCTCTGGAAAAACCTGGTCAGGCGTAATAGATGAGGTTATGGGCACCTTATTAGAATGCATACTGTCATCGCCTGTCATAGTACACCATCACAGAGGTACATTCCCACATTGTTAAAAATTAACACTTGCCAAAACTGGATAGTGTTATCTTTTTTCTCAGAACATCTAAAGTTAAAAATCGACACCCGTATTTTTACCACGATAACTTCTACAGAGTTAAGCATACATTAACACTCTAGAATGTGACGTGTCTCAATTTGTTCATACTACTTTTGTGCCCATACTATAGAAGTTTCTTCTATAATTAAGTTCACTATTAAATACTTACACTCTCCAGTGGATCACCATACATTTATAGCTTGGGTACCACATGTATAATGTGGGTGAGTACAAGGAGGGTAGGAACAGTGGCAATTCCCCTTCTTTACTGGGTGGCAATAATGGATCCCACTTGTCATGTACACTTACATTTACTCATTTGGCAGATGCTTTTATCCAGAGCAACCTACAAAAGCGTATACAAGGAGGGGGGCTACGAACAGAGATTAAACTAAATCATAAGCCTCACGATCCAATAAAAGGAGTCTTTACATAACAAGTCATATTCCGTTAAGCACCGCAGTATGCGCAAAAGGAATTGAGAGGATATTGCAGATGTGTTTTAAGATACAGCATGAATGTTTAGACTTCAGAAGAATTCTCTTCAGAGGTATTAACAAAAGGTCTTATCAAAACATCCACATCCATTAATCTGACTTTTTAACAGTGTCAAACTTATTCTGATTATCTCTGGAGCAGTACTCCTGTACGGATTTCTGACCTAGCTTTTGACCCAACATGTCTGTTCTGGTTGCTCTTAGGTATACTGCTAGCTACCAACAGTAAATACTCGCAAAAAAAAAAAAACAATCGAAGATTGTAACAGTGTAATTAATATTACAGTAGGTAACACCTCACTGCAAATTCTGAATACAAGCATCAATGAAGCTTCAGCATTTTATTTCATCTGTCTATTGACGTTAACCAAAATCAGACTTAAGTGACTAATTGTGATCTACATCAAATCAAATGTAATTGTAATGCTCATTGGTATACTTACACTCTAATTGTTATTTGTAGTTTGCTCTGTTCACTGCACTACAGCTCTATCAACTAACCGATTTTGTTTGTCTCATGATCATAAATTTAAGGTTATTAATAATAACAGTAATTCAGTAGATTTTATGCAAAAAAAACTTGTCGCCATAAGCCTGATCCAATATCAGGCTGACCACTGAAATCTTGTACATACAGTAGAGTGAAAAGGAAAACATTTGTGTCGTGGTAAAGGTAAATATCAAAGCTATATTTTGAGACATTGTGTCTCACAAAAACTGCATGTTCAGATGTCACAGGCTAATACTCAAAAATACTTACACAGTGATATACACTAATCAGATGATACAACTTACAGACACCATCAAAATTACATGGCAGAATTTGAGAAATACCTCTGTGAATAGATAACATATATCATCTAGTGGTGATGTTCCCCACAGACATGTAGTAAAAAGCAGGCATTAGTGAACAACACAATTTAGAGTTGCACAGATCGGCTGCTATGCTATTCACTAATTTGCCCCCTCTTAATTGCGCCTTCCTCCATCAAACTGAGGATGCGCGTATATGATGCATCCCATGCGCGTATATGATCCTATGCGCGTATATGATGCGCGGTGTTTTGATAACACTGTAGTTCTGAGATGCTGTTGTAACACCAGCACCCAGTCTTGTGTAATTTCTCTTGTGCTAAATCAACACTGTGGGCCACAGCAAACACTTGTCTTTAACACTCGTCACTATCACTGGAAATTCAACACTCATGCGTTAGTTGTGCAGAACGCAACAAAAAAGGAAAAGGATAGGCACCTGAACTGTCCATCACTTGGGTGAATGCAGTTCTGAACGTGAGTGCATGGATCAGATACACAACGCAACAGAGAGCAAGGCTGCCTATCTGTCATTCTGTCACAGATTACATCAAATGATAAAACATGGCTGAAAGATGTAGGTCATTCTTGCTGAGCTAGGCGTTCAGCCCTTTTTCCCTTCTGTCGTTTAAAGTTTCCTAATCTTAAAGATTTGTTACATGTCTGCACTCTGGTCTCCAGGTGCAAGGTCTCAAAATCTGTGGTGCTAATGAAGAGATCAGATAAATTCTATATGAAAACCTGGGGCTGGAGGACTGATCCTTGGCAGAGGCCATCACACGAATCGAGCTCGGGGGCACCGGCAATAACACAGAACCATTACTTTTAGATTAAACTATAAATTTGAGCTATCGCAGCCTCCAGTGCCCTGATACCTCTGTGGCAGTGTATCAGCCCGTCACAGCTGGCCAGCGTACAGGAGGGTCTTTATGAGGTGCCAACGACCGAGGGGAATTTATGACGGTCCCGGTCACTCTGTCAGTCCCCTTGGCCCTGGCAGGTGTGCGGGACGCAGCCATCCTGACGCGCGCTCTGACAGGAACACCTCCCCTGTGTTCCTACTGGGCACTGACCTCAATGATATACACCCACCAGCCTCCAACACACAACCAATATCCATTTTTCCATGTCATAATATACAGTCTATAGCAGTATTTCAATTATTTACATTTTCATTTACATTTATTCATTTGGCAGACGCGTTTATCCAAAGTGACTTACATAGGTTACAGTTCTTTACAATGTTATCCATTTATACAGCTGGCTATTTACTTTACTTTACTATATTTCCACTCCCACACATAAAATTGAATGAATATGTTGTGCCACATGTCATGAAATGCCTTTCTATTTTATTATGTTCTCCTAAATATAAATAAATGGCATGAATCAAAGTCTGAATACTTGATATACCTGTGGTATGGGATTTATACCTTCATGTACAGTTAAGGTGTAATCCTTATATTTGGTTTTCTTGACTTTTTATGCTCTCCTTTTCTACAATCCTTTTGCAAAATGCCACATTAGGCTCCTCTTACCTGCAACTGACACACAGTCCCTGCAGTTATAGATGCCCCCCATATTTTCCACCCAACAGTGTTCCTCCACCACAGTGAATGATAGAAACAGCTCCACTGATGTCATCAGCTGCAGGGTGCCTGAGAGCAGTGAGATGAGAAGACCCTGGCTGACGCACCTATTCCATCTTCAATAAAATCTCACCAAGTGTGGTGTAGCAGTAAGGAGTGAGACTTGCACCCCAAAAGGATGCTGGTTCAATTCCCTGTTCAAATACTGTAGCTGCATTCTATAGCATGATGCTTAACCTGAATTGCCTTAGTAAATATACAGCTGTGCAAATGGACCACATGTAAAAATTGTGACCATGTAAGTTCCTCTGGATAAAAGCCAGTTTCACACCTGGGTTGTAGGTCTCAGCCTACAATCCAGACAAGTGCCTTGCCAACACATGCACTCAGGAGCCCTGTCAAAATAGCCATGGTTCGTTTTTCTTCTTGTAGTACACCTCTTGAGACGTCAACAGTAAAATGAGAATTAACTGCCTGAGTGTTCGTATGATGATAGCAAAAACACAAGGCAGCTTTTTATATACACCTGTATTCCCTGAACAAGTCAACACAGTGCCATTAAGAAGAACAAGTGACAGTCCAGAGGCAAATGATAAAATTTTGACAACTCAATAGAACCATTTTTCTCAGATTTACATGTCACTAAACTCCCACCGATAATATTTGTGAGCAGATCTACCTCTCGGCTACCTATCTCTCAGCTACACAACAGCAGTGCAATGCAAGATGTTGTTTGACATATTTAGGCATACTAAATGAAAAGGATAATACACTATTTGTTTTCTCAACCATTCACAACAATTCTTGTTTTCCTTTCCCAAAATGCCCACGACTAAATAAGTTTTGTACCAACAAACACGGTTGTAACACTTGTAACATGAACTGTTGTGTAGTGTTTCTACGTCCATAAACTTGTTAGAGTAGGTCATTTGCAACGTAGATGAAAACATGCGTGGAAAAAAGGTTTTGTAAAGTAGATATATGTACTGTTAATCTCATTTAAAACACAGACTAGCTCATGCGTGATTCATTTGTCTGGAACGTTGTTATTCTTATTGTGCAAACAAATGGTGTTTTGTAAACCCCCATTGTCTCTTGCTCTAGGTTTCGATAGCATTTCCTTCATTGTACACGTGTGTACGGATATACACAGTACGCTCTTTCACTATAATGCAATATACAGGTAATGTATGCATTCGACAGTACGTAATAAGTACATGTATCAGTGCAGGTTTGAAACAATGTCGTTAAATGATTCACCATCCTTACACGTAAATTAATTGTGCCGGTGTGTTGTTAATTTTAGCATTCAAAGGGAAACAAAAGCTATGACACATACACACGAGTGGCAGCAGACGACCGCAACTTCTGTTAAAGCTTCTGCTCTACTCACCTCTAACTTGTCACTATATTGTTCATGCAGTTTGTCATTTTCTTCCTTGAGCTGACGGTTTTCCAGAAGAAGCGCATTACCCAGTTCTGCAGCCAGAATAACTTCCTCCTCTTTTTGTTTCAAAGCTGCCAGAAGTTCATTGGGGTCTCGATAACCCGAAAATTCTTCCGCGTAATCAAACGAATAAAATTCTTCCTCCAGTTCAATTCCATGTGACTTAAACTCCCATTCCTTAACTCGATTCATGTCTTTAAGTAAAAAAAGGACTAAGTGGATTAATTCTAATAAATACCTGAAATGCAAATAACTACAACTTTTTCATTTCTAATATTTCAATGATGCCTCTCAAAAAGTAATACCTTATTAAAAAATAATCGACAAGTAGCCTATAGCTAACCTGTCTCTCGTTGTTTGCCAGGACCTACTGTTTGACGATCGGGTTCATAACGTCACTCGGTTTCTGTATGCGAGCGGAAAAGTGGGCTGGTCCTGTCACTTTCAGGTGCCTGCGTTGCGAGCGGGGGACATAAAACCTGAGAGGTGCTCACGTCTCCGAGCAACAGATGGTGACACGTGACCTAACTGTATCCATCACACGAGTATTGTGTTGCCCAAAGTGAAGACCCACTCTTTCCGATCAAAGTGCGTTCCAAGTTGTGTTTCAACGGGAAAACCCCGTGGTGGAATCTTGAATTAAAACGGAGCATTCGCCTTTGACCGTGCAACACAAAATGCGTTCGGAAAAAAAACTGTAACAAAAAGCATCCGCACTCCGAAGATGAGTTATTTATGCCACTCGGAGATGTGTCCACAGTATGTTCATAAACTATTTAAAAAACTATCGTTAAGAGACAAAATAAAAAAAATAACAAAATCCATATTAAATGATTCAATCTCGTTTAAAGCTGAAAAGCATTACAACTATTTTTTTTTTTTTTTTCATAACCGAACTATAACCGTAGGCAGAAGCTGTTATCATAAAGCTGGTCTGGGGATTCATGAGCTCAGACCCTTGTTTGCTGCTTAATGAGTAAATTATGTACAACGGTGTCAGTTTGATAGTTTCTAGGCTAACAGTTTCTAGACTAACATTTTAGTAGGTGCCATATTTCTGAATATAAAATTGCTTTGGGTGATTTCCCCGTGCGTTTATCTGTATGGGTGTGACTACAGTGTTGAATGTATTGCACACAGAAGCGTTAAAACATCGTGTTGTAGGCACGGCAAAAGAAGTAGCTTTCTAAAATAAATGGCTCAAATTTCTGCCACTGTTTTCCTTAAAAAAGTAAGCGTAAACCCCTCCACGTATTTGCTTCTCTCTATCACAGAGAACCGCGACAGCTTTAATTTTTATGTCTTCATGCATATGTTATTCATATTTTATCTATTGGCTAAATTTCAAAACATAGACAAACATTAACTTCCAACAGGTCTCCACTTTCTGAAGTTCCACGGAAGAATATGTGCTATTCGCTGGCGTCTGCAAGAATCGAATTGTTAAACAGGGGCATCTAGTGGTTACATGTATAATTGCATAATCTGTGCGTATTAACGTTTGCACGGAGAATATACGCAAATTAAATAAATAATTGCGCACAACGGCAAAGTTATTGATTTAACTTTTCCGAATGTGGTCCACTGTGCCAGACCCTGTACTGACCCTTAAATCTGTATAGATAATTCTGATTCAAATAACGCAGAGATTTGTGAATCTGTGCAGCATTGATTTTTACGGAACAGCGCAGAGAATGGAAAGAACCAATCAAGTTATTTTGAGGTCTGCAAACCTGCAAAATTCTGGACAGCATGATGCTCTAAAATGCAAAACAAAATAAATTCAGTAGCCATATAAAGAGCTAGCTTCTGTTGGCCAAGAGCACTGGTGGAAGCAGACGGCATTACACTGACAGTAGGCTACTCCAGGGGAATTCACAGGAGGGAATACAGACCACGGTGTGACACAAGAAGGGGGGTCCTGCTGAACTCCAATCAAGGGCAGTTAACAGCAGCATATCGGCCTTGAACCACTTCGGTGTATGTGAATGTGTTTTGATTGAGCCTACTCACACTGCTCCATCTCCTCCATGCAGCTTATAAATGTGATTTTCAACAATGTTTGCGTGTTTAAATCAACACACCACTTTCTAGCCATTGACGTTAAAACTTGATTCGTCTGAAGAATCTATCACCTCTTGTCCAGTTGTTAATTGTGAGCTTTGTTGAAAATTGACACCTATCAATTTATAGTATTTTGTCTGGTCGTATTTTCAAGCTTGACGATACACATTAGGAAACTAGGGTTCTCATAGGCTATTGCTTAGGGTAATGTATGTGGTGCCCTATTTTATTTTTTTATTGAATGTCAGTTCTTTTATAGGACAGAAGTACGCCTCTGCGTTTTTATGTTGCAAATTTAGATTACTGCGTATTGTGAATGTAATATTATGGAATGCACATTATTATACAACGGTGATCTTCAATTTGTAATGGGTATTGACGGGTTGTGAAACATGTTTAGGACTTCAACTCCCATGAAGAAGGTAGCGAAGCGTCGCGTGTCGTATTATTACATCATCCCGGAAAGCGGAAGTAGTGGAGTGACATAGGCGGCGATAGTTCACGGTCACCAGTGCGCGTTAGTTCGCGAAAGATCCGGCCGATCACATGCGGGTTGTTTAAAACTGACGCAACTGGACTGCAAACATTTAAAACCTGGTTGTACCATCACAATTGCTGTAGTTCATTCAGTGAACAATGCCTAGGGGTAGCAGAAGTCGAACGTCAAGGATGGCTCCCCCGGCCAGGTAAGATAGCTAAGTTAGCTAGCTAGCACAACATAGAAAACAGCTAACGCCAGCTAGCTTAGCTAGTCAAGACGGCCTAGTTGGTAAGGTTAGCTACCCAGTGCGTGCGCCTCTAAAGCTCTAAAGCTAGCTAACCCTAGATAACTAGCTGACTCTAACTCCCTCTTAGATTGTTTTGATGATGTCGGTTTAAATTTACGGACATCTTTTGATTTAACATTGCGATAACAGTGGTATTTTAAAGGTCATTCTTTCACACTGACCCCTTGTGGATGGCTGGGTAGCTAGCTAGTAAGATGAATATATTGTTAATCGGGTTGATAAACAGTTCGAATTCATATGTATTTCAGCAGCGAATTTAGCGGCATGAATTGATTTAGCTCCTGAAATTTACTCTCAAGGTAATGTCAGAGGTGCCAGTTCTCTCATAGCCATAAATATTATAATGAAGCGTAATGCTCAAGGTACAGTCACAAATATGCATGTCGTTAAATGAGCGATTGTCTGGTTGTGTGAAGTGGATCTGATCTTCTGTTGATGGTCCTCTAAGGCCGATCTGCCTGTTACCTGTGCTTTTAGACTTATCTGTCTTTGCTGTCTGTCTCTCCGCAGCCGGGCACCTCCACCGCCTCCCATGGCGAGAGCTGCCCCACCTCCACCACCACCCCCCATGGCGAGACCTGCCCCGCCGCCTCCTTCAATGCCCGCACACGCCCCTCCAACAGCCATGGCTCCTCCTCCTGCCGCCCCGAGGGAGCCCGGGCTGTTTGCGCGGATGGCAAGCACAGCAGCAGGGGTGGCGGTGGGCTCCGCAGTGGGGCACACAATTGGCCACGCCATGACTGGAGGTTTTGGCGGCGGTGGCGGAGGTGGAAGCGCTGAACAAGCCAGGCCGGACATCACCTATCAGGTATGTATCAGGTCCATAGACAAGGGCTTTTGTAACAGCAGAGACTGTTGTTGCTTTTTATTAATGGTCTGGGAGGCAGGGAGGTAGTGTAGTATAGTGGTTAAGGAGCAGGACCCGTAACCGAAAGGTTGCTGGTTCAATTCCCCAGTGGGGCACCGCTGCTGTACCCTTGGGCAAGGTACTTAACCCACAATTGCCTCAGTACATATCCAGCTGTATAAATGGTTAACATTGTAAAAAAAAAAAAAAAAACTAACTGATGTAAGTCGCTCTGGATAAGAGTGTCTGCAAAATGTCTGTAATGTAATTAAAAAAAATGGTCTGACATCAGAGTGTCTTCTGCCAGTTCAGGGCAGCTTGTTAAAGGACTGAACTCTGGGCCTGGGCCTGTAGGTTATAGGCTTAAATTCCAGGTACACGGTACTTCTCCTCAACTCCTTAAATATCTGGCTCTGTTTGCAGATATATGAATATGTTGTCCGTATGTGTAATTTGTCAGTAAATCAAGTGCAAAAATAACACTGGGTAAGGGGGTTTGCAGAGTGGATACATTTTCTCAAGGAAAACAGTCAAGACAGTGCCCCCAGTGAATAAAAGAAGGGCCATGTTTTTTTCATTACATTACATTACATTACATTCCATGCGTTTAGCAGATGCTCTTATCCAGAGCGACTTCCATCACAAGAGAACAGCTCTCTCTGCTAGGGTGCTTGTGTGTGGTCAGAGACCATTATGGAATTGCTTACAATGACATAATGGAGGACACTCCTTACACATTCTCTTGCATGCAGAGAGTTTTATGAGCTCGTGAGTTCTACCCAGCATGCTTTGCTTTGTGTCTCAGGAGCCTTACGCACAGGCCCAGCCGATGTACCAGCAGCCCCCGCCCATGTACCAGCAGCCACAGTCCATGTACGCGCCGTCTGAGCCCGTGTACCAGCAGGCCGAGCCTGTGTTCCAGCCGGACCCGCCCCAGGAGAGCCCCTGTGCCTACGAGCTGAAGCAGTTCATCGAGTGCGCGCAGACCCAGAGCGACCTCAAGCTCTGCGAGGGCTTTAGCGAGGTGCTAAAGCAGTGCAAGCTTTCCAACGGTGAGTGTGACACCGAGCCCTTTGTGATGCCTGAGGAGCCCAGCGCTGCAGCTGCAAAAGTTCAAGGCGTGATACCGCGCAGAGCACAATCGCAGATGCATAGATACGTCCCATCGTTTGTCCCAGAATGCATTGCAGAGAAAGGGGTTGGAGTCTCAGAGCTGGATTGGATCAGACCCTTGATCCTTTGTTAATGCGTGATGCAAACATGAGGTTTTACAGGTGTGAGCTTTAGAAAGTCGGTGAGTCATAGCAAAGGGTGAGGTTAAGCAGAACAAGAAAAACAGCTTTGAAGGCAGCCCACAATTTTTTGTT
This sequence comes from Megalops cyprinoides, assembly GCF_013368585.1. Taxonomy (NCBI): domain Eukaryota; kingdom Metazoa; phylum Chordata; class Actinopteri; order Elopiformes; family Megalopidae; genus Megalops; species Megalops cyprinoides. The sequence goes on along the minus strand of NC_050585.1, from coordinate 48,863,418 downwards.
TAAACTCAGGATTTGTTATCATTTAGGTGTTCATACTAGTCACCCATAACACTTTGTCTGTATCGGCTGGTTTTCTGCCGTCTGCTGTGGTGCTAAGAGCTATGAAAGTATGAATGAGCATGAAAATGACATCCCCACAGCAGTTGTGCACACAAGTTACAAAATGTAAAATGTCAACATAAAGATTCAGTTCGTTTACCACTAGAAGTCCTAGGCTTTTCATTTTGAGATGTTGGTACCTCTGTGGAAGAAAGCTCAGAAAAAAGACAAATCTCTATCTTCACTCTCTTATCACTTTCTCCTTATTATTTGGCCAGAGGATAGTATATTTATGGAGCCAAATAAATTTGCAGCCTTTTTTAAACATGTCAGTGTTAGCTAGGGCTAGTACAGGATGAAGGTGAATAAATATTCTTTTTCTCCTTCTTTTCCCACAGGGTTGGCATGAAAATACAACAAGGAAACCGCCATTAATCATCACACATAGAAATCAATCAAGTCAGCGCTTCTGTAATATAGTTGTAATTGTACAGTTGTTGTATAGACTGATTTTACTGGGGCATGAAATAAAAGTGGTCAAATACAGAACAACGAAAGTCAGGCTTTCCCTCTAAAGTATTTTTTCCTCAGTGTCACAGACAGCAGCACTGCAGAAACAATTTTTTTTTTGATTTATTGAGTTGTTCTAATTTTATGTCACGATTAACATATTTATATATCTTGGTTTAGTGCTTATTGTGCTTTCAAATAAATCTTTGGCACAGTCCTCTGCAGTCATTTGGCCATCATTGTGTTTTGTTTTTATCGACCCCATCCTATTTTCATGGTATGTTGTCATTTTGTAATAAAGCAAGGACATGTATACATCCAATTATCTATTTTTCAGTTGGCAGGTATGAAGCATAATTAGACACAGAAATGAAATCCACATACTAAGCTTTAATGCTCCCTAGTGATTCAAGGACAAAGTGTATGCAGCAATGTCAGGTTAGGTTAGAGCAGGGGGGTCCAAACCTCTCCTGGAGGGCCACTTGTCCTGCATGTTTTAGATCTCTCCCTGTTCCAACACAGCTGATTCAAATGATCAACTCGTTATGAACTCCTGAAGCTGCTGAATAACAAACCGATCATTTGAATCAGCTGTGTTGGAGCAGGGAGAGATCTAAAACATGCAGGACAAGTGGCCCTCCAGGAGAGGTTTGGACACCCCTGGGTTAGAGTGTCTCAGCTGCAAGCTGGACAAGTCGCAGAACTGTAATATCAAAGCGTAATGCATGCAGTAGCGTTAGGTATGCAGCACATATCCCTCAATAGCCTAAAGACAGCCTTACCTTATTTATTGCTGTTATTTCTCTACATGGCTGGAGACGTCCTTGAAGATGGCAGTGGCTCTGGATGTCGCCATACGATAATCATTACTGTCTTGGCAGAGTTCCTAGAAGATTGTAGCTAGCTTACTTTTGAGGTATTCATGGAAAAATGAGTTATTCCCTTCAAATTATATTCCTTGTTGTTTGTTATTTGTGCCTCCATGCTAGTGACACTGGACAGCTGTAAAGGGATTGACTAAACTATCCCAAGCTTGGGCCTCCTTACCTCAGCACTAAACCGTTCCTGAATGAAATGTATTTACAGATTACACTTTGGTGATCTTCATATACATGCTTGAGCCATTTTCACATCATGGGACTGATAACACTCCACACTCATTAGTGACCCTGCTCTCAGCAGTCTAGCGTCGGAAGGCATCCTGTGCCGGATTTCTAACTTGGATTCATGACTCCATTGCTCACCAGCCAAGATCATTTAAGACAAGTGTTTCTCATTCCTACTCCGGGAGCCCCCCTGTCCTGCATATCTTCTATCCATTCTTGCGCCAAACACACCTGATTGAAATTAGTGTGAGCTCTTGATTAAATCAGGTGTGCCCAGCTAATCAAAGTGCCACTGATGAGTTCAGTCAGGTAGGTAGAGCAGGGAAAGATGTAAAGCGTGCAGAGCAGGGGGGTCCCAGGAGTAGGATTGAGAAACACTGATTTAAGAGATATGAAGAGGGATATTAACCCAGTATCTCACTGACCTCTTGTAATACTTCTTGATAGCTACTCTTAGCGTAGTGATGCACGTATGTGGAAGTCGCTCTGGGTAAGAGTGTCTGTAAACGATGCAATGTAATGTAATATTGTAACACCCTTCTGTGGAGATGACTGACCCTCTGACCCAGTCCCTGAATTTTATTGATTTAATTACGTAATTAAGGAAAAGAAGGCAACTTGATTCTCTAGGACACCCCTTTTAGACCCTAAATAAAGTATATACACTGCGTCAGTGGCAAGTTTTTGTTATGTAAACCTTCATAGGACAGAATGTTTCTTTGCATGGTGCTATAACTGTTGATAGTTTGCCGCCAGGTGAGCAATGATCCTTGGCATGGTTCATGGGCATCTAATAAATAACTCTGACTGCAATAGTGAAGGCCAGCCTGGAAACCAAGTTCAGACAATCAAAGCAAAAATAGATCTGGTTTCAGTTTCCAAAGAATGCTCCAATGAAAAATACTTATCTCTCTCTATCTCTCTCTCTCTGTCTTTCTCTCTTACTCTCTCTCTCTCTCTCACTCACACACACACACATCATTATTTCATGTCACTTTCATGTAAATATTTACGCATTGTACATAATGCATATCATATAATTGCTTAGCATTCTTAACATGCATGTAATGTTCTCAGATGTATTAATAAATATTTATTTTATGTGTTTATTTACTGGTATATGTGTATTGGTTGTTAACCTCTTCAGAACATTTTACAGTGCAAATACAATCGTGTAAAAAGGTTGTTATGGATGACACTTAGATGCTGTAAAATATATCAGTGAAATGAATGAAACAAGTACCTGATGTAGCATGTTGCTAGCATTTATTGTGGTTTTTTTCCTTGCAGTTGTTGCAGTTACTGCAAAAGGAGACTCACAGACCATGATACTATATGAAGATAGATTTAAGTGTTCCCTGACCTTCAGACAATCTGTCTTTCCCTCCCTCTCATTCTATCTCACTTTTCCCTTTTCTACTCTGCTTCCACTTTATTTAATATTCTTTCTTTATGTCCTGTTTCAGATTCTCATGTTTCCTAAAACTACATGGGATGAAGGGAGAGAGAGAGAGCGAGAGAGAGAGAGAACCAGGGGCGAGCAAGGTGGAAGGGATTACACAGCATTAAGTGTATTTGCTGGCCTGAAATAGTCCGATGAAATGCATTCCAAGTGCCTGGAACACACACACATATTCTGTTGATGACATATGTTGGTACTGACACCACACCATGACTTTGCTGACACTGGTAACATGCGTGTCTACACATGCATGCATAGCTTAAAGTAGCGGACATGACGGATGCACAAACATGCATATAAAAGCAAAAATACATGTGTCAACAATCATTGAAATCAGAATTATCTGAAAGGAGCTACAATCATTGAAGAGACCTTTCATAAATTGTATCTTGTGATGCATCTGTCCATACCCGCTTGTGACATGAGAATAGAACAGTAAAAACGTTATTATATTAGATTAAATTATTATATAATTATTATATAAATAATTCAGAAAATGTGACTGTACATTACATTAAATTATTATATAATTATTATATAAATAATTCAGAATATGTGACTCTACAAAGAGTCTACAAGTCATTGATAACCGTGTGGCCATAATATAAAGCAGTGTACAAATACCAGGTACCAATGATGTGATTCTGGCTAAATGAAATTATGTCACACTGTTCCACTTAACTGACTTCATTGGGGCTTTAAGCAGCTTGTGATGCACACCAGCTGTATGGCAATGTGATCATTGCTGCAGAAGGATATGACCCCTGCTGGAGGAAGAGTATATTGCAACCACTTTCCTGCCAGTTCATGAAGACTCCTCTACATCAGGGGAAATTGCTTTGGTCCGAACTGGCTTAGACTGCTTCACTTCACAGAAACCGACATACTCCAGAGCTATCAGCAATCAACACTCAGACATTGCATCCATTAAGGCAAAGTCTTATTCAGGTTTTGAAGTGTATGTTTTCACCCTGTCTTCTGATTTGCCAGTGTTTCACAGTACTGGTACAAGAGACGCACTGTGTCAATTAGTAGCTTATGCTAAGATGAAATGATGAGGCGTTCATTCACCACATTCTTTTTAAAATCTGTCCCTTTCACAGATTTGGGGTAGCTGTTAACCAGTTACCCAGTTACTCAATGAATTGTTCCAGGCCCCACAATCGTTAACTGAATTCATCTTGATCAGTTGAATATTAATCAGTTTGATCTATCTGCTTAGGGGACACAAATGAACAGAACTGTGTCTAAAAATCCTTTAAAGTGCATTAACTGACAGAACAATGAGCAATAATTGCCACAAAATGTCAAAGCCAGACAAGTATACAATTGATTTACTAAGTCAAATTTAAAAATTAAGAGTATAGTTAGAATGAAAACCAGCGTGTACCCCTGTGTCTCCAAGAATATAATTGGGAAGCCCTGACATAATCCAATTATTTGTTCTTATATTTCAAATCTATTGTACATTGCCTTGACTAAAGTGTTAAGTGTTGGTTGTTTGTTAATGTACTGTGCAAATACTGTATAAATGACCTGTAAAAATAAATTCTCCCTGTGTTGCAGGAAAAGTTGTTTATTTACTTATGACACACCGCTAGGGAAGACAGTAAAATGGTATAATCTCACCCCTGGTGCTGTTCATCCAGCTACCCTTAGCCTTACCTAAACTCTTGATTCAGCTAATTACTATCTGAAATGGACTATATCCCTCCAGTTCTGAGAAGTTCATTGGTTTAATTGATTTCACCATTAGCCTCATTCCACTATGTTTACTGCATTGTCCAAAGTGCAGTGGTCGTGAGTTGCAAAATAAAAGAGGATGAGCAATTTTGTCCAGACTCTCCAAACATTTCCTCTGCCTTTTGGGTCTCTTTTGCGCAACATTTCAATAATAAAAAGGTAAAACATGCACAACCTAGAGTTTTACGAATGTGCGGTTAAAACTATAATACAAGCAGCAGATACCCTCACAGCCGTAAAGAGCCGTGCTTTGCAATAAGCATGAACAGCTGGGCAGAAAAGTCTTGCGTGCTGAATTTTCCGAGCGATTTTATCCTCCTCCACGCTCCACCTCCCTCCTGTTTACTAAGGCAAGTCCAACATGCCATGTTCTTCCAGCGCCACCTGTGTCCTCCGGTACACCTCCCCAATGGCCCTGACCACCCTGTTCAGTACGTGTGCCGCCTCCTCCTGATTCTGCACGCACACCAGCCTGAGGAAAAATCTGCGGTCGGGCATGGCGATAAACGCCAGCTCTGCCGCCCGGCGAACCAGCCAGGAGTGGTGCTGCGCCAGGGTCTGCTCATAGGCCTCGCGGCACAACTCGGAGGGGCTCCTCAGGCGCCCCCCGTTGGCGGGTTTCTCCCCCAGCTTCTTCAGGAAGAGCTGCAGCCACAGCAGGGCGCGGTGCAGCCTCAACAGCGTGCGGCAGCCAGAGTCGTTCTGGCGCTCAAAGTTCACCGAGCCCCGTCTCAGCTCCTCCCTTATCATGGAGCGGACAGAGAGGTAGGATTCGCCAAAATCGGGAAAGGTCACCAGCTGTCTGTGATTGTCCAGGTCTGTGTCCTTACTCTGCGGTCGCTGTCTCCCCTGGACAACTTCGGCGTCCCAGTCTGTCTGCCTGTCTGTGTGCAGGAGCTCTGTTCCTTTCCTCCTATCATCTTCTTTTGCTCCCTCCTTCCCCCTCTCAGCATCCAGTCTGGCCAGCTCGCGAATGATGGAGGTTTTGCCCTCAATCTCCTGGGAGATTAGGCCTACCATCGGGCCCAGGGCGTCCATGAACCTGTGGGGATAGGGGCGGCAGTGTAGCATAGTGGTTAAGGAGCAGGACTCGTAAACGAAAGGTTGATCGTTTGAGTCCCCACTGGGGAACTGCTGTTGTACCCTTGGGCAAGGTACTTAACCCACAATTGCCTCAGTAAATGACCAGCTGTAACCTATGTAAGTCATTCTGGATAAGAGCGTCAGCTAAATGCCAATAGTGTAATGTAATGAATAGAAGCAATTGAGTGAGAGGGGAGAGTTGGAAGACTGGCTACAGGTCCTAACGACTAGTTAGCACCTGTACTCTGAGGGAACATCCTTTTGCATGCAATAAATACATCTGTCAGTGTAACGGGTGGTATCTTGCGTTGTGTTTTAATATGATGTTACGTGGGTCGGCGAGCGAGCGAGTTTCAAACTGAGGTTCTTACTGCTCGCTGCCAACCCCTTAAAGCCAGCGTCGTTGCCAGTTGAGCTAAAGGCAAATTGCCGTTAGCCTGTCGGCGACAACGCTACTTAACCAGGTCTCAGGGGGAGTGACGTAGCCGCTGAAACCACTCGGCTACCTGCTACCCGCTACCTAAGGCTTTACGCAGGACTCACACGAGCTAATCACTTCAGCTCTGCTACATCAGCATGTTTGAATAACGTATATAAAAATTAAAACAATATATGAGTTTTTTTCTCATCTATTAAAGTATATGAGTTAGTTATGACCACTTTCATTTGTCACTGTGGACAAACATTTTTGAATGTAGCTGAGTGGACTGGACTAGGTCAGTACAGGAGTTTTTCTCTCATCTTTTATGCTAAGCACGTGGACATATCTAAATGTTTTGCCATTTTTTGGGGTTTGTGTTTCGGGCCTTACTTGATGAGTTCATCCCAGCTGGAGAGATAAGGCGGAAGCAGCACATCCGAGCCAGCTGCTGGGGCGGACTGGAGATGGGACAGCAGCCGTGATATCTGGAAATCTTGACCAGGACACTCACTCAGGGGGGCACTATCCATGTCTTCCTCACTGCCGCTGTTGTTAAGGATAGTTATAATAGAAGGCTTGGAGAGGAGAGAGAGAGAAAGCAGACATGAAATTACTGTGCCTGATGTCCTTTTGAAGAATGTGAAGGAGAACCTTCACCACCTCTCCCTTAGAACCCTAACCGTTAATTGTTAATCACTTGTCAATTGTGTTCACCTGTGTTCATTTGTATGAGGACCAGCTTGTTGGCTAACAAGCCACACCTCACTAATTGGATTAAATACAGGTGTGGCTGCAGAGCAGGGGGGAGGCTCACTTTGTCCCCGCTACTGTTTTGCATAGGCTGACTTCTTTGTCTGTTTGATTTTAAAATAAATTATTGGTTTTTAACCTTTTGTTCTTTTTTACTCGTTTATGAGAGAAGTATCGGCCAGCTTCTCTACAGGGAAAAAAGAAAATGAATCTTTGAATGTTTACATCACTATAGACAACAATAGATCAGAAAGAGTCCTTTTACCTCTCTCAGTTTTAGACTACAGTGTATGCCCCTTCTCTCACTCTCCATCCTGTTCTTCCTTCTTTTTCAAGCCCCACCCTCATATTCTTCTTTGACTGGCCGTTATATAAAACATTTCAGCCGTAGGACAAAATTTGGCATCTTACCTCAAGTTTTGGAGAATAGCTTTTAAAACAGGAACGCCACTGATTCTCCAGGCCTCCCTCTGTGGGGAAAGAGAGAAGCTTACTGTCATTTCTTCTGTATGCTTGCAGCCATCTTGGAATGGAATTACCCTGACCTATGCTGCCCACGCTTACAAGGCCCTTGTAAAATTTAGAATGGGAGGAAAAAATCAGGGTGCTGTACAAATTTGATGACAGCTGTATGCCAGGTGAATTCACCTTGGTTTGGTAAGTAATAAAACCAATTCTTCCATGAAAATGGAATTGAAATGAGAGCAGAACAGAGATAAAGATGTTTTTCTGCACAAATATCATATCCTTTTTTGAAAATTCTCTTTCATCCACAGAAATGGTAAACATCACTTCAAGCAGTAAAGTCCACATTCCTGTTTCATTCAGGCATGGAAAAGACAGACAGACTTTCTACAGTTCCGCACAGGAATCCTCTACGGTTCCACATAAGAACCCTCTACAGTTCCACACAGGAACCCTCTACAGTTCCACACAGGAATCATCTACAGTGACACACAGGAATCATCTACAGTTACACACAGGAATCATCTATAGTTCCACACAGGAACCCTCTACAGTTACACACAGGAACCCTCTACAGTTCCATAAAGGAACCCTCTACACACAGGGCGTGGGGCTCCACACAGTATATGACATACTCGTTGACAGGCGTGGGAAACTAAAGACTGCAAAAGGAGTGCTTTTACTATAGCCCATGTTATTCTGATCAGTAGTAACTGAAGACGTTCTGACAGACTCAGTGAAATAATGTCACACATCTGGTGGGTAGAGAACAGAGACAGCTGGTGAAGCCGCCAAGTGGAAAGACAAATGTACGAATGCCGATTCCCACACATCACCCCAGACCCGCTGGCACCCGAACAGGCCTGACACACATGCTTGAATACAATGACAAAGAGTTACATGTTAATTAATGCTGACAGACACAGAATCACATGCACACACTCTCTTGCTGAGGTACTGTAACTGGTGAAAGATGCTTTGCCATGCGACTATACAGATCATCTGTGTTACTCTTCCCCACTGGCATAGAGACATTGGGTAATATTACACACTATGATGAGATATGTTTGCTGTAACAGAAGATAACTCACGGAGCCACAGCGAGCCAAGGAAGACCAGTATAATCACGATGGCAACAGCTGCCCTGATCTTGACTCCCATGGTGACCATTGGTGTCTGTGTCTCCTGGATCCACTCCCCGTCCTCTCCCGTACTCAGCGGATATTCTCTTTGTCCTCCCTGTAGGTGCTCATTCTGTCCCTCTATCTCTCACTTGTTCTATTTCTTTCTTCTCTCACAGTGTCCATCTGTCCGTCTATCTCACTGTTCCTCTTGTAGTGTTTTGTCTTCCTCCGTCTCTCAGTGTCTGTCTGTCTTTCCCACCTGCACCATCGGTCTCTGTCCGTCTTTCCTGCTATACCATATCTCTTCCCCCGCACCACTGGCTGAAGGCAAAGGGCATTCTCCCGCTCCCCCACTTCCTGGGCAGACTACACTTACAGTAACACTTCCGTTACTCCAGCGTCCTTCATTCCTACTTCATTTATACTTCTTCTCTTTCATTTCCATCATCAACTTCCCCCCGTTTAGATGTTTGTCCCTGTTCTGCTTTTTCCTTCTCACTTCTCTTTTTTTTTGTTCTCTTTCCTTTCCTCTCCGGCTTCTATCTCTCTTTTTTTGCTAACCTGTCACTCTTTCTCTGTCTGTCTTGCTCAACCCAAGAGTCCAGAGATTAGCTGAGGTTAACCACTGTATCTCTGATAAGGCTAGAACAATCTATCCTATAGTAACCCCTAGATGAAGCTCATGATTGGACAAACAAATAAAAAGAGTCATTTTATATTGCATTCAATTTATACGGCAAAATGTGACAGCTCAGTCTAGAACTCCCAGTCCTACCTGATATGTCTGTCCTGGGTGAGGAAAAGAGCTGTGTTTGTCTACCAGTCACATACTGTACACTGCAGCTTGTTACTGTCTGAGGAACACAGTGACCTGTGATGCACCTTGTAAGTAAACATAGAAGGGGGGAGGGGGGGGGGGGGGGGGGGATGTTCTGCAGGTTGCCTTTTTAGATGTCCAGGAACGTTACTCTTTCAAACTTCATATGTATTCCATTTTGTATTGTTTATATAATTTATAGATATGTGCCTACGAGTAAACATGCCATTTTGCCAGCGAATCCCGCTGTAATTTTAATTACGGCATCTATCCAACACTGAAACTATGGTCAACAATGGCAGTCTGCCACGTCTCCCATACTTTGACCGACATCATTGATCCAATTATTTGGCCCACTGAGCCAAACCCATGCCGTTGAAGGCTTTACATTTTTGCGTAGGTCACTGCACTCTAGTCATGTAGAACCTGCCTCTTAAACCAATGGTTTATATACAGTATTTATCTATTTGTCTAATTTTAAAAGCAGAGTAATAGACTTGGTGTTTGGGAAAATTGGTTTTTGTCTGTCACGTTTTGTCTGTCATTCACGCAGTTTGAATGAAGGGGTGGAGAAAGAGAAAAAAAAGCTCAGAGTTTATCTATGATACAGTCAGTTTGTACTCTGGACTTAGAATGAAACCGGCAATCTTATCGCTGACTATTTCTCTCACAATCATGCACACACACACACACACACACACACACACACAAACAAGCACATTCTCACAGACAAGCAAACTTACAGAACAGCTGCTATGTAAGATCAATTTGATAAGTGTAAAGTTTAATACATTGAGATGTTTGAGATGAATACATTTCATTGAGATGTTATTACTGTTGCATAATTAGTTCCTTCATTTGGATAATTTCTATGCCATTTATGTAAGTTTTTATCAGCTGATCATGTGGAGTGCCATTATTCTGCTAATAACCAATCTATGAAGAAAATTGCTTTCTTGCTCACCTTTGCTTGAATGAGGGTTGTCAGGGGGCTGCAGCAGTGGATTATTTTGAGTATTGTCCTGTCTGCCTTTACCCCTTTTTCACCCAGTTTGGAACTGCCACTAGTACTACTGCAAACTCTCTGTTCACACACCCCACAATGTTTGCGCAGCAGCGCTGAAGCGAGACAAATACAACCCCCCAATACTCTTGTGTGCAACCAAAGGCTGTTTTTCACACAATAGCGCATCACAGTAAAGCGAACACCGATTGGAGGATCGGCACATCTCCACTGACAGTCTCCACTGTCCAAGCAGCTCACAGGCACACTATGAGTTGGTGGAGGGTACCAGCAGGGTCTGACTGACAAAAACCAACCTACCCTGGCTAGACAAAATCAATTTTGTTCAATTTTTTTGTTTAATTAATTTTTGAAGCCATTGTTATACAATGATTCATCTCTGATCCCATCCCACAAGCACCTTGACTGGCTGAGCCACTTGGGAGGCCCGGTGCATTCAAATTATTTTTGTCACTGTGTCTTGGAATGTCCTGACATAAACTGACCCAGCCATCATAATGTCCTCGCAGCACTTTTGTAACATGACTGCATTATTGCTACAATGGCACAACCATGTTTACAGAATGTTACACATTACCTGACATGAACTGTCGACTGAACTACTGTCTGTGATAGAATGAGGCATTAGTTGACTGACTTGTCAACAAGGCAAAACACTGATTGTCAGAGTGAAAGACTGACAGACACTGTGGCAGTGACACCTTGGTTTAGTAATATAATATACACTATATGGGCAAAATTATTTGGCCACACCTGTTTTTCAGAATGAATGGGCACAAATTCCTACAGAAAAACTCCAAAATCTTGGAGCCTTCCAAGAAGAGTGGAAGCTGTTATAGCTGCAAAAGGGGGACCAACTCCATATTAAAGTATATGTATTTGAATGCAATGTCATTACAATGTAATGGTCAGGCGTCTGAATACTTTTGTCCATATAGTGTAATATAATATAATATAATATAATATAATATATTATATACATAATACATTACATAATATATGTAATATAATATAGATCATTACTCATCTTGACAAATCTCATTCTGCTCAGCTAAACTATTTATTTCATACAGATTATGATGAACAACACATCAACATTTCAGGGTAATGAAAGTCTGCACTAGGTTTCATTGTAGACCATCAATTAATTAATTAGTTAATTAATTAAATGATACCATAACAAATGTGCATACAGTACAGACAATCCAATGCTTTTTCAACACAATACATTCCTGGAAACCCTCCTTGTAAACCAGATCTTCAGGAACTGAATATTATCTCCCTGTAGACACAATGATGTCAGCAGTGATTACATTCCTGTACACAGGCTACAAAAGAAGGTAGATAAACATGCCATCAAGTCAAATGTTCATAAGATTATTAATACCGTATGGATATTATGAAGTACTATATAAATATCCAGCACTGTGACATGCATTTTGTGACAACTGGCCATGGACAACAGTAAGACACAGGCTTCTTATTGGCCTTTTCAGACTTTGTTCTCTCTGCCGTTGAATGTAGCTGAGCTGGCTGACCAGGTCAACACAACAGCTCCTTGTTCTTGCACAAGCTCCTTTTCCTATTCACGTTCTCACCATCCAGCCAGCACGAATCAGTATCTGATTCAGGTTTCTCTGTGCTATATACACTGCGGGACACACAGGACACAAGACAGGATGTAGAGTTTCCGGTTACCCCCCAAGGAGAACATCTCGATTTCACTAAGTATTAATAGACCATTGAAGACCCTGGAATTCACAGGGCACTCACATAAGCTTGGCTCATTTGCTGGCAACTCTAATCACACACAGAGGGAGGAACAGCGGTAGTTCCCATTTCAAGAGTAGAATAATTGCTGTTTGAGTATGTAGATAAAATAATTACATTTATCAAGGAAAAGACAGACAAATGTGTCATAACAAGAGGTTACAATATGATGTTAAAAAGTCTTTACATGCATTACATTATTTAATGACAGGGGTTTTTTTAAAAACTATTTTCATAGTTTTATATTTAGGGTTAATTTCATGTATCATCACTTAATGAATTTATTGGTATATACACTACCAGTCAAAAGTTTGGACACACTTTTCTTTATTTTTAGTATTTTCCACATTTTAGAATAACAGTAAAGACATCAAAACTAAGAAATAACACAAATAGAATTGTGCAGTCACCTAAAAGGTTTTACAAACAAATCAAAGCTATCTTATATTTTAGATTCTTCAAAATGGGCAAAAAATATTCTTCAGAAAAAAATTTTGGACAGAAGTTCGTACATAGGCATAAAAGTATTTTTATCAATTCATATTTGTCTAAGAAGCAAACTTCAAGCATTTAAGCATAAGCCTTTCGATCAATATGTCTTTGAATGCATGCTCCCCATAATCTTAATCAGGTGTGTCTGACAGGTACTGTATAGCTCTATGTTGATCATCTGGATCCTCAATACAGACAGCCAAGAGATGGGCCAATGTGCACTGGAGTTGTGTGCCAAGTGGCTGAAAAGGTTATGCGTTCAATCCCTACTCTGACCACAACAGTCACATTGGTGTCATGATCCAGATACTCAAGATTGACGGCAATGGTGGCTGTGGGTGTTTAAAGAGATCATGTGGTGGAGCCCATTGTGTTCCCTGGAGTTACGATCACTAATCTGCTTTTGTTGTACCAGAGAGAATGAAATATAGCAGACCACTAAAAAGTAATATCTGCACTGACAAATTCCCAGGGCATGGAGCCAGCTCAATTCATTGCTCAGTGTTAATAAATAGTGTTAACATTGTTTTAACTAGTTGCGTGACTCTACTGTGTGTTTGCAAGAGATGTTGCCAGTTCTGCTGCCAGAAAAGAGACATCTGATTTTATTGATTTGGATAAAAAGAGAATGAGAAGACCCCCCCTTATACTAAAAAACAGAGCGGGAACATTAGGGATACACTGTGTAACTGACAACAAAAGTGTCAGGTTGGATTCACATCAAAGACTTGAACTTCATCTGCCATTAGCTGGTAGTCCTGATCTGGGTCAAATGTCTGACTCCGGCTGGAATGTGAATGCCCAGACACCCTTGTTCCTTGTGCAGATGGGTATTTCAAGAAAGTCACACTGCCTGTGTAAAAGGGCCTGTTATGCACGTAAGTTGATATAGAGTATGTTAAGATGAAACAGACCTCTAATGGATATTAATTAGAAGAGGAAATCCTTTCTACTCCTAACAAACCATGCACATTGCAACTTTCTCATCCAGATACTTCTCTTCAGGCTCGGTGCCGGGAGAAAATAAAAAAAGGGTGCAGATGCAATCCACGGAGGTGCACAAAAAGTCAAATACTATGTAGACATCAGGATATAAGGAGAAAACTGGGGAAGCACTGAGGTCCATCTGGGACCTCATGCACCCCTAATCACCCCCATAGCTTCGGGCCTGCTTCTCTGGTCCATATTCTGACCACAGTGTTGACCCTGCTCAGCATGAATTTTAAGAGGCACTGCTGCTGCAGACACTGCGGTGTTTATTTATATTCAGGGCCAAGGGAGCGGGCAGCGTGGCGGCTTCCCAGCTGGGGCCCCGCCACACCTGTTCACCTTGCTCACTGGCTGAGCGGGCTGACGCTCATCTCCCAGGGGGAATATTATTAATAACGTTATTAATATTAAGCAATAATGCTCCGTTTGCGTGGACCATTATAAAGAACGGTGGCAACGTGATTACGATGTGCTGCTCAACTTTCTCATTTGAGCCGTTCGTGTTTTCAAAAAAATTATACCGCTAGAGACAGCATAGGGCTACTAATTGCTGAAATTTCTTTAACGTATTAAGTTGACGTATAAACGTCTTAATCGTTGTTATTGCCATGGCTATCAGTACTAAAATGATAATAATGATTATTACGGGCGACCCGAGTATGACTTTAAGACCGAGTTTAGCGCTGCCTGGCGGCTGTGTAACCCGACCCGCGTCGAGCGACAGCTGGAGGAGCTAGGCGTGGGGTAGCGGGATAAGGGTTGAGCAGCGATTCAGAAATAACCCCTCGCTTTCTCTTTCTCTCAAACTCTTTCTCAGACATTTAGGAACGGATGGTAAACACGTCCAACTCGGCCATGGCTGCCTGGCCCTTTTGGTCCCGCTTTGTAGCGGTGACACTTCTGCTGATTGGCGTGCAAGGTAACTGTTTTTCTTTTGCGGAGTGTCTGGGTTTTTTTAGGGAGTAACAGTTAGGTTTGGGGTTCTTGGCATCTCTGTGTGTTTCTTTGTTAGACCAGCATGTCTGTCACCCCCTTTGTCACTCCCCGGTCTGTCTGTTTGTTTGTCTGTCTGTCTGTCTGTCTGACTGACACTCTCTTTCTTTTGTCTCTGAAAGTCGTTGTTACATTTCTACAAATGTTGCTTCCTTTCAATCGTGTTTTTGAGAATTATCCATGTTTGTGTTTAATGGCAATAATCTAGAATCTAGTCGCTTCTCTGTAATTGTTGCGGGAAAAAAACGCATAAATAACCTCATGCAAAATAGGCATACAGCAGGTTTTTCTGTTTGCTGTGTTTCCGTGTGTGCACTGCTATTTTGGGGGAGCCTGATTTAAAAAGCTTGGATGTGGACCTCTGTTTCTGACTGCTTGTCTTGACTCTCTCTCTCTCTCTCTCTCTCTCTCTCTCTCTCTCTCTCTCTATCAGTGAGCTGTAACGAGGAGTCCAAGCTCATTAAGGACTTAATGAAAGGCTACAACAAGAATATCCGCCCCGCGCAGCGCTCTAGTGACAAGGTGCAGGTGCAGGTGAAGCTCACCCTGACTAACCTCATTTCCCTGGTGAGGCTCCTGCTACACTGCCACGATCCCGTTCCCACACCGCTCCTCCGTCACAACACGCAATAGCGCGCTGCGCTAACGCAACGTCCAACATTAACGTCCAACATTACACAAAGCGTGGCATGCAGCTGCCAAGGCATCCCCATCAATGCACTGCATTTCCACACAACTGTTGCGTAAACTGTTGCAAATGACCAGAATAGACTGCCTTGCCAGACTGCTACCCAGCGGCGGCGGTGTAGCATAGTGTTTAAGGAGCAGGGCTCATAACCAAAAGGTTGCAAGTTTGATTCCCTGCTGGGGCACTGTTGCTGTATCCTTGGGCAAAGTGCTTAGCTCACAATTGCCATACTTAATGTCCAGCTGTATAAATGATTAACATTGTAAAAAGCTGTTCCTAATGTAAGTTGCTGTGGATAATGTAGCACCCAGCCATGCAATCACACAGATATTTATCTACGGTGCTTGGATTGTTCTGCTGTGTTTATCACCTCTTTGAATCTTAAAATGGAACAGTGGGTCAATCACATGGAAAATTCTGTCAGTGCCGCAGAAAAACTGGAGACGATGTCTTGATTTGTCTTTAACTTCTGCATCAGTTTTTAGAGCCTAGTTAAATGAAAAACTTCCACCCAAACAGTAAACAGTAATAACAAAGCCTAAAACTGTTTGTGGTGTCAGTCTGGGTTTAGACAAATGTCAGCAAAATGTTTGGTTGAATTGGAAGTTAATATTTCTCAGTATCTTGCCACATTTGTTTCCCATCTCTTTCAGAATGAAAAGGAGGAAACTCTCACAACCAACGTGTGGATTGAGATAGTGAGTAAGCGCCAACGGGCCATCTCGTGACAGAAAAATTACTATTACTCTCATCATCAACCATTTCTGATTATGCCTTTTAGTGTATCCCCCGCCTCATGCCCCCCCCCCCTCTGCCCTTGTCTCTCTCATAAACCACACCCCACTCCCTCCATTTCTCCTTTCCTTTTTCTCCTCTGTCCTTTCCTGTATTGTTTCACTCGCCCTCCTCTGTCTCCCCTTCCATAACTCCCAGCAATGGAATGATTACCGCCTTGCCTGGAACTCTTCAGTCTATTACGGTATCGAGGTGGTCCGTGTCCCGTATAGCATGGTGTGGCTCCCTGACATCGTCCTGGAGAACAAGTGAGACCTTGGGAAGGAAGGAGAAGGGAAGAGAAAAAGGGTAGAAAGGAGGGATAGGTGGGGGGGGTGGGGGGTGGGGGGTATGTGGCGACTACTGCATTAAACTCCCTTTGCTACCTAGTATAAGTCTTAAAAGATTTTCTGTCTTTTCTTTTTGTGTTTTCCTTTATACTGTCCCTCTGCATTTCACCTGTTTTTTTTTCCCATAGGTGTTGTGCTTTCTTCACCACCTCCTTTTTTTAATTATTTCCTCCTTTGTTTTCATCTTCTCTTTTTTTCACTCCTTGCTGTCCTCCTCCCCCCCCCCCGCACCCCTTCCTCAGCATCGATGGTAAATTTGATGTAGCATACTACGCCAACGTGCTCATCTACCCTGATGGATCCATGTACTGGCTGCCCCCTGCTATCTTCCGCAGCACCTGCGCCATAGAGATTACTTACTTTCCTTTCGACTGGCAGAACTGCACCTTAATCTTCAGGTCAGTTGGCTGGGAGGGTTACAGTTGGATGGTATTATGTTGCATTTGATTAGCACACGCTCATCTTACGGTCCTTACATGTTAACCACTTATAGAGCCGGATGTTTATCGAGGTGATTTGGGTTAAATACCTTGCGCAGGAGTTGAACAGCTGTGACACATTCTGAAATCGAACCGGCAATGTTTTGACTTTAAGCCCTGCTCCTTATCATTACCAAGGCCATTACAAGAAAATGCTACAAAAAAAGCATTTATGTTGACAGCTCTTGCAATACTCAGTAACTACTCTTAGCATAGTGATGCATTTATTTGGAGGTCGCTCTGGGTAAGAGCGTCTGCTAAATGATGTAATGTAATGTAATATTGTAACACCCTTCTGTAGAGATGACTGACCTGCTGACCCAATCCCTGAATTTTTCTTGATTTAATTACGTAATTAAGGAAAAGAGGGCATTGATTCTCTAGGACACCCATTCTAGACCCTAAATAAACTTCATTCAAACGTGTATATACACTGCATCAGTGTCAAGTTTTTGTTTAAAACCTCTTTTGTAAACCTTCATAGGACAGAGTGTTTCTTTGCATGGTGCTATAACTGTTGATAGTCTGCTGCTAGGTGAACGATATAATATAATGTAATGTACTGATGATTGCTTAACATTAACATTAACATCACTGATAGAAGGTCTTGAATACCATTTTTCTTTCACCCATCTGCCCATCCAGGTCCCAGACCTACAGTGCCAATGAAGTGGACCTTATTCTGGCCCAGGAAAACAACACTACAATTGAGTGGGTGGATATTGACCCAGAGGCTTTCACTGGTAACATAACACACATTCGCACAAACACACACAACAATGAAACCAAATACACACACAACACCGATGTCCTGAAATGTAGTGCACTCTACTTATAAGAAATACTGATGTAAGAATCAACCACATATTGCATATACAGATCAAAAAGCGCTCCAGGCGGAATTATTCCTGTAATGATGCAGTTTAAATACTCCAATTAAAGAGTCAAACAGTCTGCTTGCAAGGATCAGTTTGAGCTTATACACAACATGTCATACCATACCCAGTCTGTTCCAATGACACACAATAAGTACAAAAAAATCAGTTTAGTATCTGAATGCATTTGTATTTGGAATTGAAATCTACTGCCAATTACTGAAACTGTTTTACCATGAAAATACGATTTTCATCACAGAATTACTTTTGTATGTATGTTTTAGACAGAGTTCATTATTCCTCGTTGCAAATTTCCACTTAAGATTACTGTTGATCACATACAGTACAAATTCACTGATAAAGAAGAATGAGTGAAATTCTCTCTCAGGCCTGTCTGTCTGATCGTGGCTTTGAAGTGATGGAACCGCACATAAGCAGATCATTGATAGATCTTGAGACATCTCATTGGCTGAGCAAGGTACCCTTGAAGGTTTCCTTTACCAGCTTTGATAGGCATTTCCTCTATTCACAGAGAATGGAGAGTGGGCCATTAAGCACCGCCCTGCCAAGAAGGTCATCAATCCCCGCTACTCCCCTGATGACCTGGAGTACCAGGAGGTGCACTTCAACCTTATAATCCAGAGGAAGCCTCTCTTCTACATCATTAATATCATCCTGCCCTGTGCACTCATATCCTCCCTGGTGGTGCTGGCATACTTCCTGCCCGCACAGGGTTAGTGAACTGCGCCGCAGATGGTGTGAGGGAGAGATTGTGCAGCTGTCTCTGTGAGCAACGTTGTCGTACACTGTCGCGCGCTATGTCGGTGTCCGTGTGTATGTATGTGTGACGGAGTCTCTGAATGTGACTGTGTTTGTGTATGCAGCTGTGTGCACAAGTATATTTGTCCTATGCGTCAGTGACTGTCTGTGTGTATGGCCGCGTGCATCATCCTCTGGGCGAGCGAGTAACCAGGACTGCTACTACATGCTGAGTCTGTGTCTTCACCTCTCTGCCTGTGTCTTCAGCTCTCTGCCTGTTCCCTCATTTTCCTGACAGTCGTGGAACTGACTGTCTCCTTCATCCTCTCTGTCCCTCTCTCTTCCTCAGCGGGGGGACAGAAGTTGACCGTGTCCATCTCCGTCCTTTTGGCTCAGACTGTCTTTCTCATCCTCGTTGCTCAAAAGATTCCTGAGACCTCCCTTTCAGTCCCTCTCATTGGCAAGTGAGTCAGCCCATATCTGTGGGTGTGCACGTACCTCCATCTGCGTGTGTGTTTGTGTGTGTGTGTGTGTCTGTGTGTGTGTGTGTGTGTGAGAGCTAAAGTGTCTGAGCATTCTTATACTGATTGTCAAATTTCCAACTCCTGTGGTGTTATACACCTCAGTGAAGTATTAATGTAGATGTTTTTTGTTTAGGTAAGATTTTTCTTTCTTACGTACGTGGCAACCTTCCCTTCCTCCATCCCTGTGTCTGTGATCTGCTCATTTTCTCCATCTCTTTTACTTTCCTCTCTGACTCTCCCCCTGTCACTCAGGTACCTGATATTTGTCATGTCCGTGACCACTCTCATTGTCACCAACTGCATCATCGTGCTCAACATCTCCCTCCGCAGTCCCAACACCCACAACATGTCCCGGTCCATCAAACACGTATGTCAAAAAAAAAAAAAGCAACATAACTTTGCCCCTGAGTGGCAGCTTTGAGCATGACTGAGAACAGATTTACATTACATTATTGGTATTTAGTAGACATTCTTATCGACAGCAACTTGCATCAGTTACAGGTTTTTTTTTTTTTTTTTATAAAAAGAAACAATGTTATCTATTTGATTATTTACCAAGGCAGTTGTGGGTTAAGTACCTTACCCCAGCATACAGCAGCAGTTCCCCAGTGGGGACTCAAACCAGCAACCTCTCAGTTACAGGCCCTGCCGCTTAACCACTATGCTACACTGCTGCTACAAACCATGGATGTGGTTTGGTCTGGGAATGTTGTTAGCCTGGTCTGGACACTGTTGCTGGTTGAAATTGAATGGATACACCTATGTTCTGGATAAGAGCGTCTGCTAAATGCATGTAATGTAATGTAAAGGTGGTGGCTACCTGCTCCTTGTCTTGACTCCAGCCTATGCTACTCAGGCTCTGCTCCAGCTCTGGGGACACCTCTCCCCGGCCAGTAATGTAATGTAACATAATGGATGTGTGTTGCATTCAGACCTCTTCTTTGCTCTCTGCTCTCACCAGGAAGGGATCAGTTTGTGTGGGTGTCACTGTGGTGTCACAATATGATCACTGAAATGGCTGAGAGAGGTTTAGTGGACGTCTGTACCTATGATACCTATGATTTAAATATTCTAATCATGCATGTTTAGATAAATATAGTAGAAGTATCATATAAATACTTAATATTATTCAGGAAATGCATGGACGGGATTCATTTGCAAGGTTCCAAGTATAATTCCTTTTTCAGTAATCATTTCATTCATTGATTAAATATACATTTTATGTATATTTATCATGGAACTATGCTGAAAGTACAAAACAGCTGTTGCTAAGTATAGTGGTAAACGAGAAGGGTAGGGAATTCAGGGGATTGGGCAGACGTTCAGATGCAGTGGGGCTGATCATGGGGCCACACTGGGAATTTTGGTCAGCCCTCTGTGGTTAACACCCTTGTTCTTTAAATAAGGATTTCAATGGGATCTGTGCTGACCACAGTGAAACATGACCTTGGTTTAATGTCTCATTTGCACAGTGGTATGTCCCACAATACAGTGCTCCCATCGCTGCACTGGGGCATTTGATTTACCTGTTCCAGTGGCCCCTCCTAGCCCATGAACACAAGCCTCTACCAGGAAGGTCTCCTATTAAGCTGGAGTGTTATGGCTGTCTATAACTTCTTAATAATAACACGGAGGTTATCTTAATGTCCTCCCCGTGGATCAACCATTTTGATGTCAGCCTTGGTTTTTCTGTGTCTTATTCAAATGGCATACTGGGTTATACTTGCATAATTTTAATTTACATTTAATTTAAAGCCCTAATTAGATACATGTTAAAGGGTAAGTAAAACCAGGTTTGGTAGGATTATACTAGTTCTTAATTAGTCATTTGTAGGATCTTGGCAGTTCTTACCAGGGGTGGCAGTGTAGTATAGTGGTTAAGGAACAGGACTCATAACTGAAAGGTTGAAGGTTCGATTCTCCACAGGGGGCACTGCTGCTGTACCCTTGGACAAGGTACTTAACCCGCAATTGCCTCAGAAAATATCCAGCTGTATAAAAAAAAGCCTGTAAGTTGATGTAAGTTGCTCTGGATAAGAGCGTCTGCTAAATGCCGATAATGTAATGTAGTAATGTTACCACCGTACTGTCATTTATCTCTGTGCCCTTCTCCCAGGTCTTCCTGGAGGTCGTTCCCCGTTTCCTTGGGATGTCGCCTCTGACAGATGACGGGGACGGGGGAGCGGAGCCACCGGGGGCGAGAGAGCGCAGGCAGAGCTGGTTTGGTCTGATGCAGAGAGCTGAGGAGTACGTGATGAAGCAGGCTCGCAGCGAGATGATGTTCGACAAACAGAGGGAGAAACACGGCCTCACCCGAACACCCGGTAAGTGGGACACAGGGCCTCTCTTGATCGTTCAGTAAAGAGGGAGAGACACGGCCTCACCCAAACACCCGGTAAGCGGGACACACGGCCTCTCCTGATCGTTCAGTAAAGAGGGAGAGACACGGCCTCACCCGAACACTCGGTAAGCAGGACACAGGGCCTCTCTTGATCGTTCAGTAAAGAGGGAGAGACACGGCCTCACCCGAACACTCGGTAAGCAGGACACAGGGCCTCTCTTGATCGTTCAGTAAAGAAGGAGAGACACAGCGTCATTCTGTAAAGAGGGAGAGACACGGCCTCACCTCTTCCTTGGGTTAGAGGCACACATGGCCTCACTCAGTCATTCTGTAAAGAGGGAGAGCCACGGCCTCACCCCATAATTCGGTTAGAGGGAGGCACGGCCTCACTCAGAAATTCAGTAAAGTGGGAGAGTCATGGCATCATCTCATCATTGGGTAAAGGGAAGGGGCATGGCCTCACCTGATCATTCAATAAAGGGGAGACACACAGCTTCACCCAGTCATTAAGTAAGAGGAAGAACAGTAGAGAGACGTGGTCATACTTTTTTATTATTTGAAATGCCGGATGATGTATTCCCTTTTCTCTCCCAGTTCAGAATGTCACATTGTATCAGAGTCTGCTCATTGCTACAACCCCCCTCTAACAATCCAGCATTGACCAGGGTTCACTGGTGCACAGCGAGATGTTCAAACCCGAACTACCCACATCAATCACCGGCCACCGCTGTGAGCTCCCATTCGTCATTGGCTGATGGCATGCCCTAGAGTGAACCCGGGCCGTAGAGCTAAGTTTGCGTTCAGAGCAAACACCTGGACCACTCAGCTCTTTTGGAGCCCAATGTGGTCTTACTGTAGTGCATATACGCAAGAAAAAAGAGTGATGTTGAGAAATGAAGAAGAGATGGGAGAGACTTTGAGGGTACAAACAGAGAGGGATAGAGAGACTGAGATGGTAACCCAGAATAAGGCCTATTAACAATATGTATTTTATGCTCCCATTGTGAGCCAGAGAGATAAATGGAGTTCTCAGACATATGATTTGAATTTTTAAGTTATTAAGGGGCAGATCTGCTCTAAAGGAGCTTGCTCAAGATATCATCAGACTGCTCTGACTGGAAAGGAGTATACATGCCTGAAATTAATTACCAAAGTTTTATGATGAGGACAAATTTAACATGTAATCTTACTTTCAATTCTCTCTGAAAGCATATGGACAGCTGGTGACAGTTAAGTGAGAGACAATTAAATGAGAGCTAGCCAATGTATGTTGTTGCAGTAGGGACAAAGATCACTAGAATATTTATGAAATTATGTACTCAAAACAAGCATAGCTGGGCCATTCATTTGGCAACTTGGTAGTCAAACAATATGGTTGTCCCCCCCTGAATTTTAAATAGCAATTCAATAGAGATAAATACAAAACATAACTATGCTATTGTTTGAAATTCAGTTTATAGCTGGGTATTCAGCAAAGGGCTTGAGTTGCAGACAGGTAGCTAGCTAATGAACAAAGATATCATTAACTGCAATATATACCCAGCTATCCCACAGCGCTGTCAAGAATATAGTTACGTGCAGTCATAGTGTTCAGGCAGACCATGGCAGAGCAGCTGTAACTGTGTGACTGTGTTTCTCTGTCACCCCTTAGTGGACAATATTGATGTTAGCGCCACAGTCAGTCTATACCAGAGTCTAGCTCAAGCTGCGCCAGAGATCAAGGAATGTGTGGAAGCCTGCAATTTCATCGCTGAGAGCACCAGGCAGCAGAACGACATTGGCTCTGTGAGTTCTATGTGTGTGTGTGTGTGTGTGTGTGTGTTTGTGTGTGTGTGTTGTGTGTGCATGATGTGTGTTATCTGACTCAAATTAACCTTCATTCCTCTCCCCTGTACTAATCCTCTTCATTTCGGTCTGTCTCTTGCTCTTTCTCTCTCTCTCTCTCTCTCTCTCAGGAAATGGAGAGCTGGGTGTTGATCGGAAAGATGATTGACAAGTTGTGTTTCTGGGCCGCCATTCTCCTCTTCTCCGTTGGCACAGTGGCGATCTTCCTCACGGGACACTTTAATCAGGTTCCTGAATTCCCTTTCCCAGGCGATAATAAGCGATATGCCCCCAGCTAGAGAAGGGTACCTTAAACACCCCATCTACCCAAGGGTATCCCTGTGTGTGGGCAAGGGTGGGAGTTTGCTAGCACTTCTTCAGCTGTAAGATTTATACTACTTTGCTCTTATTCGATCACTTACCTTTCTTGCACTGGAGTTGTGATTAGACCACTGGAATGAGTTAAAAAACAACCTGGACATGTGGTTAGTACTATTGACTACACCCTCAGGCAATTTTATCTCCAGTACCACTAAGTCTTCTTGTTCCATGAATCCCTGCCAGACCAGGACAATTCTGGTGTCTGATCTGTCAGCGTATTAAAATGACTGTGTGGCATTCATAATACGTTTTTGTGCCGTTATCTATACACTTGGTTGTTTTAATGAATATTTTACATCTTTTTGAGCCAATGGAAAAGCTAGAATGAGTTGTCCTTGCTACATGTGTTTTAAAACAGATATGGCATAGAAATGAATGAAACTTCCACACACAGTGGTCTTTGCAAATCTCAATGAATAAGCCAAGCTTTCTGTCACCAGACCTTTGTCAGAGTTTCTTGATATCTTTCATGTCATTTCCATTCAGTACTGTTAGTATTTTCTTTCTTATACTGACCTGTACAGAGTTGTGGTAAGGTTTGTGATTTTTTTTCCATGTTTTTAAACAAAGAAGCCATAAAAAGTGAATAAGTATAAGAGTGTGATAGTATGGTTGAGTGTGTGAAAAAATCTCTGTCTTACTTGAGATATGTGGAGATGCCATGTATTTCTGTGAAAAAATACACTAATGCATTGAGGGTGTCAATAGGTAGTTTGTATGATACTGTAAAAACCAATCGTAATCAATGGCAGCATGTAACTTAGCATGGGCCGCTGTCTCATAGAAACCACGTCTGCTGGAGATCAAAACCTCTTTCCACGAACAGTTTTTAACATCAGCAACTTTTCCCATCAATCAATATGAAGATTTCATACTTTTTATTCTCACAATGTGCCCACGCAAATGGTTTTCAGTTTCAGTTTCTCCTCATAATTTCTAGATTTACAACTTCTTTTCCATTCCTTCAGCTTCTTTGAATAGCTTATACAACATCCATCCAGGGCACAGACAGCAACAGTGACTATGAAAAATTGTTTGGATAATTTTGTGTTAGCTTCTTAGCTTATCACTCAAATTGTCAGTACAAACAGGCACATTAACATAAACACAGAAGATCAGAAATATTTCATGTAAACAGTTGTCATATGGCTGTGTGAGCACTGATTAGACTTTCTGACCTGACTGCACGTTGTAATGTGGTTTTTCAAGCAATTGATTAATGTGTAAGTATACATCTGTCTGTAAGGCCTACCTTTTATAGTTACTGGTGCCATGATTATACAAACTTACTCCTATGCTAACCATGCATAAGATTACTTTTGATATCACTGTACATCATCTGGTTGACATCTTTATCATTATCTTCATCATGGTTTTGACTGGAACCTGTTAATGAGAATCAATTTCAGTGAGCAATAATCTTTCATGTGTGTCATTCTTTTGATAATTGATATCATCTGCAGTAGCACTAATATTATGATCATTAACATCAGTCAAATGTGTTTAACAACACTTTGTAGTTACAGTGTGGACATAGTGATTTCTGTATCACCTTGTTAGCCATTCTGCCAGCAACCATTGTCATCACTGTTGACATCTTAAAAGGTTTCTCTGGCTGAAACTTTAAGCTGTCTAAAAAGAATCTCAGTTGTTGCTAGTACAGTCTAAATAACACTGGAATTTCTTAAAGAGATGAATTTCTGGTGCCTCATATTTCGCTGACTTTTCTTTTGTGTTCTCAGTGTGATAAAAATATTATTGTGACCTATGAATGTCAATATCAGTGTGGCCTTAAAGGGGAACCCTGATCAAAATACAGTATAAAATGTGTTATATGCTATGCATCAATATTTATCCTTGATTGAGAGGCTATTACAGTGCAATGCACAGTAAGATACAGGATCTAATATCATCCCAAATTCTGACTACCAATGAGAAGGTTCACGATGTCCTTCCCCCACCACTCCGATGAACAGGGAGGGAACAGAAAAGCACTTGGATTAAATTTCACAAGATTAAATGTATCCATATGACTGACTGGAGATCTGGGCAAAATATCTGGTTGAACTCGGGAGGCTGTATTTTTCTGAGCAACATGAAAATGGGTGTGTCACAGAGCTCCACGGACGTTGTTTGGCTCCGCGTTGAATCCCGGCGGTATTCCCCTCTTAGCCTCACGCTGTGACTGTGGTGTGAAAACAAGGCCTAGGTTTCATTCCAAACTACGCCTTTGATCCCAGCTCCACTCAGCAACACTGATCTTGGATCTGCGCTGGGCAAGCGAATGCTAAATGTGACCGGGTTGACATCATTGGTATTTGGTGGGACTTCTGGCGTGTTTCAGCTCTGCAACAAACCTCCCAGAAGAAATGCTTCTCAAGCCGGGGGTTGGGGTATCCAACAAATGATGCACGAGACATGAATTTATATAAAGATCAAGCGGGCTGTTCACACAGTTTTATACCCTCTATGCTCTGTAGTCTGTTCGTAGGCCTAGATAAGTACACTGCACTGTATAATGAAAGCTGTTTGCAGGTCAAGCACCAGTATCCCTCCCTGCATGCCACACTACTACACTGCCATTGCCATTGCCTCTTAGTGCCTCTGACTATCTAAAGGTATTTTCCAATGCACTGGAAATGTTCAGTCCTGGTACTGATTTGTTTTTTCCTCTATGGTCAGGAAATTGTTTAAACCTTTCCTTCCTTGCTTTATATGTTCTTTATCCGCTTCTCTGGTCATTCTGCATAATCACAGGAATCATCATTCGAAGGGTTTGCTGGGTAAGTTATCTGCCCTAGCATTATGTATTTGCATATGTCACTTCAAAGTGGGCAGCACTGCTCACAGGAACACACACAGTAGAGAGAGCAGGCCAGACAGAACTGGTGAAGCGTGATTTACCTTTATATAGTTGTCAAAAAATTATTCTGGGGGTTTTTGACCATGTATGCCCAATTAGTAGAGCTCCTAGTTGGTGTTTCTTGCTATTAATTGTATTATTAAATGTTTAAAAATAAAATCGAACAATTGTGATATTTATGGACGTCTTCAGTTATTTGATAAATAAATACTTTGAACTGGGAGTATTTCAACTGCAAAACAGATTGAGCATCTGTGCATTTTTTTAGCCACCCTGCTGATTGAAGGCTTAATTATACTCATAGAGCATTGTGGTATGATTAGATTCTGATGTCAGACAGATCTGGCAAAAGATGGTTTTATTCTCTCTCTCACCAGCAGATGTCACTATAACCCCACTCAGAACTACTTATTGCTGGTGCGCCAATCCTCAGTTGTTTTTAAGACTGTATGTGATTTGGAAGCTCACTTGAGTTGATTCTGCAACCTGTCACGGAATGGGGAAATTGTATGTTCATATTTGGAGATTAGTTTAATGTTAGACTGGATGACTCAGAGTTGTCTTTGTCATGCACTGAAAGGCAAAGTAATACCCCTGAATATCAAATAAATGTGGTCATTTCAGGCTTCTTAGCTTTACTTCTTGCTTAAATATAATACACCAGGTAATGTTCAGCAAGCTGTTTTGAGCAGTAGTGACAGAAACATTTAGACTGAATGACAAAGTCCTGATGCTATGTGCTTAAAACATAACAACACAGCTGTAACTAGTCAACTTGGTCGTAGGCAGTGCTCAGTAAGTGCTGTTTTGGCCCTGTGCCCATTCACTAAAAATGGCTCATTTCCCTTAGACATGGTAAGATTTAGCTTGATGCTTCTACTTCACACAGTATCACTAATCACAGTCACTATCCCTAAAAAACCGATTTTTCTTCATGCTCCCCTGAAAAAATTGGCTAGTCTACAGGGCCTTATACATGAAATAAATTCATTCAATCCCTTTGGGTGACCTTGTATCGGTTTTTCAGCTGAGGCAGATTTGTATGACAGGCCTAAAAAAGTACATTTAAATATATATATTTATTTCAAAACGATAATTCCAATAACTTGTTACATTTTCTTTCTCTCTTTCTTTTTTTCAATTTTTCAGCTTTTAGTGAAAGAAGGGTCAAAATTAGTCTTTTGAACTTGGGCGATGTGAACTTTTATTTTGAAAAACTCAACTCGGAAGCTGCTAACTGTTGCCAGGAACAATTGTAAGCTTGAGAGAGGCGTGTGTAGTTACCTAGCTGAACAGCGCGGACACAGGACAGCAATGGAACAAGTCACGTAACTACGAGAGGCGAAGAAACTAATGGGACGGCATTTAGAAAAGTTCCAATTTCAGGTAAAGTTGCAGTGACGCAATCAAACATTTAGGTACCTCAAAACTGTAGTCTGATAGTTTCATAATATATAGCTGGCGTTTTATTTGTTTTCAGTTATCTGGAATCTGTCGTTAAATTGCAAGCTCGTTGGCAAGCCAGTCAACATCACTCCACTGCCTTGTTTCAGTGGTTTCGTAAACTAATGTTTGCAAGAAACAGTGAATTGATAGTTACGTAGTGCAACGTTTTCTTTGACAAATTTGTTGAGCGACTGGATGGCTACCTACGTTTCAAATGCGAAGAAAACGACAACATGAGATTAATAGTCAGCAATGGAGCAAAGTAGTGTTTAAGTGTGAAGAAATCTAAATTTTGATGGCGAATGATACGTAAATAGTCTAATCAGTAAAATAAACTCTTCTTCCGTTTTTGAGAGTATTTCTAAACATCCAGAGTTAGGACGTCCAATCTACATAGACTCGAGCGCATAAGTTATTGCACAATAGCATTTCAGGCTTTTACCAGCTATTTTAAGGAGCAGGTTAAATAGTTAACTAAACAAGGGCTGTGTTTCTTCACTCTCCTGTGCGTCTACACCTCTATTTTTGCATTCCACTCTTTTAATGGTTGCTGCGTGTTCGGCTAGCTCAGTGTTCAGAACCGGTCTGGACGTTCACTTGAAAGCTTTACCATTGAAGGAGTGTACCACGGGACCCTATGATACCAGGCTCTACAGGGGCTGTAGTCCCTCTAAGATGATCTGTCTCATTTATCTCCCTGTTGCATATGAGTGGTTGAAAATTACGAAGGCTGATTTTTTTTTTGTTGTTGTTGTTGTGGTTTTTATTTTTTTTTTGAAGATTCATCTTCAATTCCACTGTTTATTTTGTGATTTGGTGCTGTTTTCTAGTTCCAGGACAACAACCAGTTCTAGGCTTTGTTTGAAAAAAAAAAAATGTGAACATGAACTTCAGTCCAAGAGGGACAAAGACCCCCGCGAGCAAACACGCCAAGTGATTGTGATTCGGGACAAAATGAGTGGTGGAGATAAGAAGAGAAGTGGTTTCCAGATAACCAGCGTGACGTTGGACTATGGCCAGACCGGTGTGGACTCCTCCCAGAGGGGGGGTTTCTCTGAGTACTCCGATCAGCCTCCACCCCAGCAACAACAACAGCAGCAGCAGCAACAGTCTGTGGGTGATGGACAGAACGTGGAGCACTTGCCTTCCCCCGACTCCAACATGCCCAGCCCTGTGCCTGTCACCCCTCCACGGATGGTAGGAAGCCAGATGGAGGCTGAGGTGTCCAGAGAGCCCGGGTGCTCAGTGGTGCCCTCCACAGCTCCACCTCCCTCCAGCACTGGGGGTATCACGGACAGGTCAGGAGGTGGAGGTGAAGGGAACTGTAGGGTGGGACCTAACAGACCTGCCCTTTTGGACCTGCCCAGGACCAGTCAGCACAGTTCCAGCTCCAGCCAGCCCTGCACTCCAAAGTTCCTCAGGAGGCAGGTGTCCGTGGAGCAGGGTGGAGCTCAGTCCTCCCCGCCCTCTCCCTCACGGTTCCGCGTGGTCCGTCTGGGTCAGGGGCTCGGGGAGCCGTACTGCCGCGGGCGCTGGACCTGCACGGACTTCCTGGAGCGGGACGGCCCAGAGAAGAGGGGCCTGCGCTTGGTGGTGGAAAGCATGCGCCATGCCCACTCCCTGGACTCCCTGGAGGTGGTGGAACTGGGTGGGGCCAGGGAGGAGGTGGGAGGGGTGGTGTTAAGCCCTCTGGCACACATCCATGCGCAGAACACCAGGCACCAGGCTAATTCACAGGACGCCGTGCCCGTTTTGCCACCTCACAGCAGATCAGCCGCGGGGTCACCTGAAAAGCACTTTGCCGGAGAGGAAGGGAAGGCTGATTCTGGAGCGGTGTTGAGATATGCTGCTGTCCCCTGTGACCCTCTCTCTCCCTCACACATGGATCAGTTCCGTGTAAAACTAGAGGATGTGTCCTCTGGCTCCCCCCTCACTTACGTCCCCCAAACCGTCTCCCTCCAAAGACAGCAGCAGCACTCTCCCCTCCTTTCAGCCTCCAGTCACCCCTCAGAATTTGGCAGCTCCCGCTACATCCCTCCCCGGTTGCATCTGGACCTGAACATTTTGGGGAAGGTAACCACTATCTGTAGTTCCAAATCGGTATTATAATATTATTGATAAATAAATGCTACACTTCAGGTATGCAGTATTGTGTATTTGAAGCTGTCACATTCATTCTTCTTTTGATTAATTGTAACACTCTGTCTGTTTGTTTAAATTATATTTTGCCATTCTAGTGGCGAGGGAGACACACATGTACTCCCAAAGGTTGCAGGTTCACATCCTTGGTGGGGCATTATTGGTGTAGCCCTCTGTCTCAATGTTTAATGTTTGCAATGGAAGGTTAAGTTTGTAAGACACCTTGGATAAGAATGTCCCCCAAGCAAAAGAATTATCACTGTATTTTTAAAGTGCTTTGGGCAGGGAGGAAGTGTATGTGGGGCACTCCTTCGGATGGATGGTTGTTTCACAGAGGATTAACATGACAGCAGGATAAGAAATGTGAAAACAAATAACGCTACTGACAGCCTGCTGATACTCACTGTATTAATGGCATCCTCTTATCCCCGCCCTACGTTTCACTCTCAGTCTGAGCCCCTGACCACCCCCCTGTCCCGAGATGGAGACCCCCACCAAGACATGAGCCCCAGTCAGGCCGCGTCTGCTTTCAGCCTGGCCCAGTCCATGTTTGGAGTTGGGGGGGCATTTGACCCGGACAGTGAGAGGTAAGTGGTGGATTTAAAGCTTTACTGCTAATTACCTAGGGGCATTGTGTACGTGGTAGTGGTCTCTATTTAAAGTCTCTGTTTGTTGTGGGTAGAGTGAATGTTTTGTGTGTATGGCCGCACTTGTTTTTACAGCATGGCCTGTACATGCACCCAAATGGTACGGTAGCAGCACAGTGTCACATGTAGCTGCTCAGCAAACAGGACTGTGTGAAATTTTAAACCAGACAAAACTGGCGTATATGTTATTAGTACATGCCTCTAAATGCAAATGCCAAAAATGACAGGCCACTGCACAGCTGTATCGACATACTGTAATCCCAACACACGGGCCTCGCAATTCAACCAAAATAATGCAGTTAACATGGGATTTTAAAGCGTGCAAATGGATAAATCCACTGCTACTCAGTCTGTCATGCAGAACACTGTGGTGAGATGTACCAGGTGAGCCGTTGCATTTAAGAAAAGAAGTTGTGATTATCTGAACACGAAAAGAATGACAAACATCCATGGTTGAAAATTTAGAACTTGGGGGTTCTAGAGCCTAAAAATTAGTTGCCTAGTTCGCCCGATGCTTGCTTACTGTGCTTCAGGCAGTAGTTTCTTTTTTTTCAGAGCAGTAATGGTGGGTGCTTTCCTCCGTCCTTTTCATAGGATGTTTTTTTTTTTTTGTCCACCATGAAGGTGTGAGATGTCTGAACTTCACACCCTAGTGTGTACAGTCACAGATAGGGCACAAATATCGCAATAACGGAGTGTCTGCCCTGTGGAAGTACAAATACACATGCACACTTATGGATCGCAGAATGGAATAGGCATTCAATGTCACTCAGTCTAGTGGTGACATGGGACATTGTTATACCCAGTATTCTGTCTTATAAAATACCCGATCTTCCTGAATCTTGTGATGAGGTCTTCTATAACCTCCATAAATTCTGTTAAATGGCTTAAGGGACCATTTCATGTGGCATGAATTTGAAAGGTCAAATTTGTTTATTTGGTAAACAAAGAAGAACAGGGAAAAAATTTCCAAACAAGAGCTTGTTTTACCTTCATATTGTACCTTCATGCATATTTGCAGTGTGTACAGTAAATATAAATGGATTGATTCGATATTTAGCGTAACCTGAGATTTGCGTAACTTACATGGATGAAATATAATCACTTCTAATGCAATTCACTGCTCTAGATTTTAGGTTTGAATCCAAGATCAGATACTGCTGTACACTTCGCTTGTGCAGCTGTAGATATGGGTTATGTAAAGTAATAAACTAGGCCCCCACATTAAAATAATGGAACATAATGGACTAATCCTCAACTGTGTGAGCCGGCCTCATGCAGTCTTAAACATCTTTCCTTACATGTAAGAGGCTTGTCATGTTTCTGACACGCTCAGCAATGTGTACTGATACCTTTATCCACAGATGAGTGGACCAGATGGAGAACTCTCCACTTTAAGCTTCACCACTGATCCCAATGTGCTCTTCACTCATCTTGTATGCATGCACAAGCAGAATCAGGCTTCCTTACTTTATTCACCAAAACAACCTAATGACCCATAGAAAAGATGGACGTAACAGCTGAGATCATCCTCGCATCCTGGACCTACTTATATCAGTCTTGACACTGCAGACCTGCTGAAGGTTCTGGATGTGAGACTAGCACTTGCTAACATGGA
The DNA here is from genome assembly GCF_013368585.1 of Megalops cyprinoides. Classification (NCBI taxonomy): domain Eukaryota; kingdom Metazoa; phylum Chordata; class Actinopteri; order Elopiformes; family Megalopidae; genus Megalops; species Megalops cyprinoides. Next base: position 48,830,921 of record NC_050585.1, on the reverse strand, counting down.
GCATTTTGATTGGCTGCTGAGAAGCTGACCAGTATTTTTTGGTTTTGATGGCACCAATGGCATGCTGCTTGATGGTTTGACACCTATCAAAATATGATGGGTATAATATAAAAGGTTATGCCATAGATTGGTCAGTTATCAAGCATAGGTTATGGTAATAGTAGTTATAAAAGTAAAGACATAATGGTGAGGTACATTGAGGTCTGAGATTGGGCATCAGGAGGTGGTTCATTATCTCAAAATATATGAGGAGACATGAGAGTTGGCAGGGGGAAGCAGAGAAATAGATGGGAGTTATCAGAAGTAGTAGGAAGAGCCATTGGAAGACATGAAAGATCTATACCAATTAGAGTAAGGGGGATTGGGGTGGGGTGCAACGCTAAAGTTTGGAGAACTTCTGTTTAGAAACTGAGAGAAGTTGAAATGGAGCTTCTCCTGTTGACGTAAGGATATGCAATACTTACAATTACATTTACATTTATTCATTTGGCAAACGCTTTTATCCAAAGCGACTTACATAGGTTACAGTTCTTTACAATGTTATGCCATTTACACAGCTGGATATTTACTGAGGCAACTGTGGGTTAAGTACCTTGCCCAAGGGTACAGCAGCAGTGTCCCAGCAGGGATTGAACCAGCAACCTTTCGGTTACGAGCCCTGCTCCTTAACCACTATGCTACACTGCCGCCCAATTACACTGTGAAGTTATCGGTGACTCAGTGCAGTCAGACCTCAAAAACTTTGGCAAATGTCAAACTGCTCTTTTACCTAATGTATTCTAAAATAGAAAGTTTATCTCTCATCCCCATGAGCTTTAAAAATTTGTGTCACTGATCAGTGAGCGGTTATCAGCAGACCTTTGGCTGCTGGAATCCACCCTCCTTGGCCTCATACTGATAGCCAGGAATGTTTAACATACATACACATACACATGACCAATTGAGATGTTGAAATATTAGTATGGTAGCATTATGTGTCTTTGTTAGCAATCCGTCGAGAAGAAGTGCTATTGTACACTGTATTTTCATTTATATTATAATTTCTGATACTTAAAATGTGGATATATAATTGTTATTTGAGTGAAAGACATCCACAGCATTCAAGGACAGCAAGTTGGGTGGGCACAAAGGTAACTGCATGCATGAAGTTATCACGCTACCTCATAGAGCTGTGATACACTTAAGTGTAGGATTTTACTCACAGAGAGGTGGAAGAGTGAAATGATGGCTCAAAACTCCTGTCTTTACAACAATGGCAAGCTGTTCTAATTTACTGTACGTAGGGGCATTGGAATATCTGTAGTAAAGTAGGGGCATTGGAATATCTGTCGTAAATTTTAAGCTTCCCATGACTGTTCAGTCTGCAGTTGGTTCAGTTGTTCACCCATTTCCATTTCCATTTATTCTTTTGGTAGATGCTTTTATCCAAAGCGACTTACAAGTGAGGCAGAGTACATCACAAGCAAAAAGCCACAAAAGGAGTCAACAATATTAGAAGCGCATCATGACCTCATTTTACTAGTTGGCCAGACAAGGTACAAGCTAGCTGGTACAGATAAAAGTGCATGAAACCATAGAGTAATACTTTTTTTATGGAAGACTAAGTTTAAGATATAAAAATTGCTTTAGGTGGTAGTGTTTCTGGTGTTCGGGTGAGTGCAGAACAGCTGTGTATTCAGATTTTTCTTAAAGATAGTGAGAGATTCAGCAGAACGGATTAAGTGTGGAAATTCGTTCCACCGTTGGGGCACAACGGTGGAGAAGGTTCTGAAAAGTGATTTTTTGTTTTCCAAAGTTTTTAAAACACAAAGTATGCATGTCATCATATTATTGCCCCATGTATTACCCCTTAGCATTTGGCTGTGAGTGACTGAGACTGAAAAATGAAGGCATGCATACTAGTGATGGGCACACCTGCTTAAAACCATGACTTTTCTTATGTTTTGTCTGTTGCAGTGGTTCCAGTAAAAGGATCATGGCAATCGACAACAAAATTGAGCAGGCCATGGTGAGAGGCTGTCTCTGTGTGTCAGCCCTGTTTCTCTGTCATCGTTTGTGTCTGTTCCAAACCCAAAACACAAGTACTGTTGTCATTTATGTCATGGTGACTTATCTCAGTGTTCTAGCGTGTGTGTGCGTGCATGCGTGCGTGTATGTGTGTGTGGGTTTGGGATTGTCTATTACCGTCTTCATACCACTGTCATTTGAAACATGTTGGGACCCATTGTAGTGAAATATGCTATAACTGGTCATTGTATAACATTACTATAACTGGGTTTTGAAAGTATTCACAACTGCTTGTGTGACATTCAGAGTCCTGAGAGTTATGCGCTTCTGTGACATTTAACCTCTGAGCCCTGAACTGAAGTGTAGATTAAAAATAAAACAATTTAGTTCCAATGAATATAGCTAGAGCCTGTTTACAACTTTCCCAGAGCCCTTTTCCTCTGAATACAGCACAAGAAAAAAGATGTCAACATTTGGCAGCTTATAACTGTAGCCTAAAAAAAACATCTAATTTTAGATAGACACCCACTGTCAGCAATGAAATACGCAGACTGCATAGTCAGAATAAAGCTAGCTAGTTAGCAATCTGTCAGTTAGACACTGATTATGTTAAGAAACTAGCTGTGGTTACTAATGTACCCGAACTAGTCACACATGAACAAAAAGTAACTACAGATGCTGGCTAGGTGGCTAGCTTCTGTAGTGATGGCAACAACAATAGCTAACAGACTGCAAAGCCAGATTAGCTAAGTAGCTCGCTAGCAACCTACAATAGCATTCTTATCTTTGATTTTGCTATGAATTTAGGTAAATTAGATAGCTTCTTGTTATTGCAACTTGGCTAAATTAAGCAGCTTTGTAGAAATTATTCTAAATCACCGATCCTGGAGGACTGGTGGCAGCAGGTTTGAAATTGTCTCTGATGTGTGTTAATTGACTAGAGGTTTCCAAGTGAGGCTTTGATCTGGAAATTTATTGGTTCGGATGGGTTGTAATTCTTAAATTCCCCTTGAGTGTAGACAGTGTATTTATGGTATTTAGCTGTTATGCACTGTCGAACATATGATTAATTTTGCTGCTATGAGGAGGTATGCTTTTATCCAGTTTTTAATGGAATAATATAAAAGACTATGTATATCCTGTGTTTGTTTTTTGCCGTTTGTCAGAAGCAACGTGAAGTAAGCATGAGGGTGAGGTTGTTCCTTAATATTTGTAGTTTTTGTGACACATTGGTTTTTCTTACAACTTAACAGTTTGTAATTTCTGCTTAATATTAGATGCTAGGCATATCTTAAAGTCTGACTCTGAGAAGGTACATTGTCCTGCTCAATCATCTTGTTCTTGTATGTCGTCAGATTAGTCTCGTGTATTATCGTCGTGTAATTGCGCTGCAGGACCTGGTGAAGACCCACCTGATGCTCGCGGTCCGAGAAGAGGTGGACGTGCTGCGAGAACAGATCATGGAGCTGACAGAGAGGAACACACAGCTGGAGAGAGAGAACTACATTCTGCGAACCCTGAGAGAGAGAGACTGAAGAAGGAGGGAGAACTGCATCATGCAGGTGCTGACAGAAAGGGAATATTACATCACACAGCCCCAGAGAGAATGGGAATGTTACATCAAACAGACCCAGAGGAAAGGAATATTACATCATACAGACCCAAAGAGGAAGAAACAGATTATTACATCACACAGGCCTTAAAACGGAGGGATTGAGGAAGAACTGTATTATGTGCTGGGAGAACTGTATTAGGTGCTGGGAGAAATGGAGAGTGGGTGCAATAGGAGCTTTATGCAGAGAGAAACTAGCAGGAGAAGGAAGCACGAAAAGGCTCTGCTCAACAGACAGCAAATGAGGAATGTAAATAGAATGGTCTATTGAACCTATTAGTTTATATTAGGAAAGGCAAATCTTTGGTGCAGTGCAAAACCAGATTACACACTGAGGAAGTATGAATAAATAAAAAATAATTTGGTTGGCTTTTCATTAAAGATCTGCCTGTCTTCACACGTTCGATGCACTTTTCCCTGTTCGTCCTGTTCTGATGTATTGCGTCAACTGACTACCTAATGCACTGTGAGAACTCTACATGGGGCTGATGGAAGTGAATCTTCAAAGCCTTCAGCTGCAAACTGACATATTTAAACTTGGACGAGTGAAAGGAAAGTTGAGAGAGTGGGTTAAAAGACGTGGGTGAGTAGAGTGAAGACTGAATGAAAAAGGACAGACTGGTTGGATGAGAGACTAGAAGAGCAGATAAAAAAGGAATGCCAACACCCGTTATTGTGGTTTTTTATTTTAGTATTAATTTTTTTGCCAATAATCCTGCCATGTTTCCACAGGAAGCCTGCATTTGTGTGTGATTAATATGTAAAATGTGACATTAATAATCCTGTTCTGATGACTGCTGTTGATCATTGTAATGATAATAACAGCTGCAATAAAATTGTGATAGAAATGTGTCTATCCACTATTGATTAATTTTTCAGCCATGGTTTTAGTAATGGTGAAGATATATTTTAAATCATTTTTCACTACTTTCTTTTAAGACTTGCCTTCCCTGAAGAACTTTACAAATTCCAGGGTGCTGTTCTTCTTATAGACCCAACCTGTGGAGGTGAAATAATTTTAGCCTCTGGAAACTGTAAACATTGGCCTTATCATATCATACGCAGTATATCAAGGCAGATGACATCTAAGACCTGTTTCTCAATTTGGACAAATTCAATAAAGCTATCTGACATCCCTGAGTTTTTGTGAGAAATTATAGCCACCTAAGGACAACCAGTCAGCTGCGGTGCATCACCTTTTTTCATGTGCATGTGTTCAGTTTATTTCAGACATTTGGTCCTACCTAGGATGATGCCAGATTACTACAGTGATTCTTCAACCGCAGTGCCCTCTAGTGCGCCAGGAGGAATAGCAGCCCGTTCAGGTGCCTGATCTAGACCCTTTTCTCACCTCTGACCAGCTAGACATGAGCTCCATTCCGTTACTCCACAGATGGAATTGGCAGGTGTTCTCTCTAGGCATTGGAATGAGTTAGAACAGAGTAACCCGTTTGATATCCCTTCTGCCACGGAGAACAAATATGTCTTATTAAGTGGACCTAATTTGAAATGGAGCTCCAATATTATCCAATGGTGCCACCATGCGGCAGAACAAAGAATATTTTAACCACGGTTTGCAGAATTTCAGGGGTTAAATAAAGAAAACCAGTTGAATTTGGACCGTTTTATTTCAACTATATTTTTATCCACCCATTACGTGGTAATGCTCTTATACATTAAATTATTGCGATTACCATACACATTACACAGTATGCTACTTTAAGAGCATATAAAACCGTTACACATTATTTCTAGAAATTAGGACTCTATTAGGCGGAAGTGTAGCTTGGTGGTAACGAACAAGGCTCATAATAACTGAAAGGTTGCTGGTTTGATTCCCTGCTAGGACACCGCTAGTCCGTTGGGCAAGGTACCTAACCCAGTATGGCTTCAGTTAATGTCGAGCTGTATAAATGGATGACAAAATGGTGTAAAAATTGCAACCTATGTAAGCCGCTCTGGATAGGGGGGGGGGGTCTGATATGACAACAATGTATGTCATGTATGTACTTTTCTCAACTTCGCAAACTAGGACAGCAATGACTTCATCAATACAAACGTTTCAACGTATCATTTTAAAGACATCCCGCTGCACGTGGGCATTCAAGAATATTAGCTGCACGTTAGGAGTGACGTACCCCTCCCTTGTCCCGTTTCACTAACGTTACCTTTCCATCCTTCCGCCCACCTATCACAGCCAGTGTACAAAAAAAAAAAAAAAAAAAAACTCAGACACGTTGTCTAGAGGAAAACGCCAGACACATATCTGTGTCAGTAGCCTTTTACAAACACGGTCGAGTATTGATCAAGCCAGGGAAGCCTGGCTGTGAGAAAGGACGCCTAAATCGAGCGACAGTGAACACACGCAGGTACTGAGTGCATGTTATTAAACACAGACCTGTTTCCCCGTGCGGAAAAATATTTTAGTTATCAGTTATCACGTTGAAAATGGAATCACGCCCGCAACTATTTGTGCAAAATAAATTTACCGCCCAGCTGTGTACGTTTTTTCCGTTTCTATGTTAAACATGATGACAGACCGAACAGGGTGAACGGAACGTCGTCTGATGCGTCACACTTGTCTTCCTCTCTTCCTACGATGCGGGCATTAACCCATCGGTGGTTATATTTACAGAGAGGTACGGGTGTCGGCTCTGGGAAGTAACGAGTTCAGTGGGAGCGGATGTAGTTACAGTGGCTCGTATTAAATATTCAGAGCAACGCTTTTCAAAATTGTACTCGCCGAAAGAAGTTAGAGACGTTCTGAGTGCATTCAAATGTGGGCCTTCAGCGTGCTGTTGGTATAGATTGGAATACACACTCAACATTTTCCTAACTGGAGGCTGGAGTTTACCCCTCTTGGTTTCTGTTTATGGGGTTGTTTTTTTCGGAGTATTACGGTACCCTGGGCTACTCCAGTGTGATTTGGGAAAGCTTTTCTTATATAAAACTTGGGTGGAGGGAGGATGACTAACGGGAAGCAAGAATGATAGACTGAGAGTAGCTGTTAATAAAGGGATCTCTGTCACGAACGAATGGAATTAGTTATTTGGAGTCTGAGCTACTTTTGTCTCTGTTGTTGTCGCTTTTAAAGTCGCTGCGCGCACTCTGCAAAGTAAGTAAATTCGCTCCAGATCGCTCGCATTTCCTCTATATTCTTAGTTTTTTCTCAGTTTCTTTCATTTTCAAATTTTGCATAATAAATGCTGTAATCATGTTAATTTGCAATCAGTGTTTGACAGGGAAGATAAACAGATATCTCGATATCAGTTTAAAATTTGGAAACCAGATAGCCTATCTTTGCTGTTTTTTTTTCCTGTCCTGCACATGAAGATTTTTTTTCCCCTTAATCTGTAAACCAGCCAACTCCCAGCCCCTATGGAATCGTGGAAACTGGTCTGCCATGTACAGAAGGGTGGGTGGGGAGATCCGTACATCCGGAAGAGATGGAGAGAAGGGACAAGAATGTTAACTACTTGAACACACATACAAACGCTTCATTCTTCGCTCGCACATGTCTGTAGTCATAATAACATGCTGAATATCCTTGCTTCAGTCAACTTTCAGAGTAGAAGAGTAATCCCATAACGTTTCGTGTACGTTGAGTGAACGTTTGGGAAAAACATACAAATGACGTTTGTCAAGTTTGTTGAACTTTCCCTGAACACCAGAATTAGCGAGGTTTCGGATGACATCCTTAACAGTTTTTTTTTTTTTTTTTTTTTTTTTTTTAAGAGGAATGAATGACTACAAAACTGACACAAATCTTAACACTTTCTATAATAACACTTTATAGTGAGAAACATTTTCATGTTTTGTCGTACTGGTTAGGTTTATACAATTTTTGTATGTCAATGTTGAAGGGATCCTGCATTAGAAATATTTTTAAAATATTAGATGAAAGAAATATGCTGTTCCCATTTTGTCATTTTCCTAATTCTTGCCCTTCCAATGTCTACAATTGAAGTTGAAGAGTTGACTGGTGAGTACAGTGTTGGGTCAAGGCTGCTAGAGTCTTGTTAGAGCAGCAATGCATAACATTGAACATTATTTAAATAAAGTAGGACTTTTTTCATAATTGAGATGTAGATACTGCAAGTAAGTGACCTTAAGGCTGTGACAGAACGTTTTTCAGTCACTACTTCATGGTCATGATCAAATAAAAGAACATCATCAAGCAACCTGTTTACTAAAAGTGATCCCACCTTAACATTGGATTAAAAAGTATATGCAGTGTATGGTTGTGGATTAGATAGATTAGAAAGGTAACACCTGCATTGCTTCAGTAAATATGTGGCTTTATTCACAGAAAATCCTGAAGAAGGAGAGCTATGTGATTTGGCGTGGATAAAGGCACCAGTCGAAACAAGTAAATCATTCTGAAGAGTAGTTACGCTGTGTTGTTCAGTGTATATTCATATGCAGAGCATGCTCTTTGGGGATGCAGTTCTGCATATAAGTAAAGAGTGAAGAATGAAGAGTTGATCAGCTTGGGCCACTTAGGAAAGTCAGGATAGGGTTCCACGTTGAACCTGGTTGCCGTGGCAACAGTAGGCCTACCCGTTCTCATGCCATTGCTCACCCCCACGTACACACACTCCTGTTCTCACTAACTGAGCTGTGTGTATTCAGACATCACGCCACATTCACCATACTGCAGGGACGGCTAACGGGCAAATAGCAGAAATTATTTTTATTGCTGTAATAATCTCTCCACTGCTGATAATTGATAATTGGCTGACATTTCAGTCATATTGTGTAACTATTTTGCAGTTTATGGCTATTTTTCGATATTTCTGCTTTTCAGCAGACAGACTGTCACCTCTGCCTCACTGCATCATCGACTCCCAAAAGCACTTGAAGCTGCTCTCTGTATCTTCCTACCTCCTCCATTGTGTCTGATTCTCTTCAACCCGGCACTTAATTGCATCTTTCCCACCTCTTGACAGCACTCAGGAATATATTTAGACTGCGTGTAGCTTGGTGAAGCCATGATGGGCCTTGTGATGTGCATGGAGGTTGTTCCTCTTCCTCTTCTCCTTCTACAGCTTTTTTTGTTTGTTTGTTTGCATTTAACATGTTACATGTTGTTATAATGTGTTTTAGTTCTTAGTTTTATTGTCATAGAGAGCCACTGAAATTTCCACTGAAAACAGTCCAAGAGAAAATGCCAATCTGTGTAATCTGTGTACTTTTCTGCACCTTTACATTGTAAGAATAGTGTGTGTCTGTATATTGGCTGCTCCTGCAGCATGCTGAGTTTTAAATTAAGTTTAGTGTTGTTTTAAGTTTTGCTGAATTTCAAATGTACAACTTGAATATAACCCGCCTTGTGGTTTTTTCTTTTGACAAGTCAGTAAGGGGCCAATTTCAGGACATTGACTGAGCATTACCATACTGAAGTACACCACTGAACAACACATAAATAGAAAGGCATTTCACTGAACATGGGAATATGAAGTGGGAGAGTTTGTGGGATTTCTGAAATTAGTTGTGAGAAATAGTCGTAATAGCTTTCTTGTTTCCTAGCACCCCACCCGTCCCCTTTTTGAGAACAGTCAATGAATAATTGTCGTTTCTAATATCAGGGGAGTTTAACTGAGTGTTTGCGCGCACAGCCATATTTCAAACGAACAGCGATTGCTCTCTTGCTTTCTGTTTTGTGCCACTTGTGAAGATCAGTAGTGTGGCGTGGGGCTCATCGCTTGTTCAATTCCCCACTGGAGCACTGCTGCTGTACCCTTGGGCAAGGTACTTAACCCACAGGTGCCTCAGTAAATAGCTGTATAAATGGATCGCATGTAAAAATGATAAAACCTCTAAGTCTGAAGAAGAGCATCTGCTAAATGATATTAATGTAATGCAATGTGAAAGGCAATTATAATGGAAAAGTGGTTTTCCACCTGAATTCATCTGAAAATATGTAGGTGGGATTAGTGAACAAGATGCCATCAGAACCATCAGTGGTTCCTTGTCTTACTTCCTCAAGGTGCTGTGTCACATATCACACAGACCTCGTTTGAATCAAACAGCAGGTAGGTTAATATACTCTTGCACAGGAAAAAAACGAGGATTAATAGGACAGTGTTAATTTAAGAATACAGACACAACCACAGATTTGTCCACATGTGACTGTGATCTCTATGATCTCAATCTGTGGAGCATGTGAATTGTCCTCTGACCCAGATGCTCTTTTTTAGCTCTGTTTGATTCACCAAATCAGCCATTGTCTTTCCTCTAACCCTCTGATGAAAATGTTTTGGTTTGTTTCTCTCCTCTCAGTTCTGTGTGTAAGTGCATATATGTGTGTGTGTGCGCGCGTGTGTGTGTAGGTGGGGGATGTCTGGTGCTGATGTATGCACATTTTCTGTGGGAATACCCCTTATCCCTTCACTGAACCGAACACTAAAACAACAGAATTTGCCATTCATGAACAGCCTACATGCCAACAATAACCCCTCATGACAACAGTAACTCTAACCCTGACCCCATTTCCCACCATAATAACCGTACCAATAACAAGTGGTCAAACCCAGGGTATTAAGATCTATTTAAAAAATGAATTCAGCCACATGAAATATTCAACTTTTGTGCTGTCTTTTTTGAACTCATTTTTTTTTTTACAATGTTCAAAACTACTCCACAGCCACAGACTGGCATGTATGTGAAAAAAAAAACAATGTCTGGACAAAAATGCACTTTCAAGTCATACTCTGAAATGACTTGTATCAAAGGAAAGAATGATTCTTGCACTGACCTCTGTGACATCACCATGGAAACGACAGGAGAGTGCAGCAGTTTCTAGATTTCACCGTGGTAACACCCGGTTTTCCACTGCAGTACCATGGCCAGCACAGAGGAGAGTGTGGTGGAGGCGACCCGGGTTCGAGGTCTGATGAGGCGATTCTACTCTCATGACGACAGTCCCCTTTCACAGGATGAGTTGGACAGCCTCAAGCAGAATAGCGGTGAGTTTGTAACGATCTTAAAATATAAGCTAAGACTTTAAAACTGGCTTGCCTTTTTAAATGTTATTGATTTATCTTTACCTAAGGTATTATCTAATGGTATTGGTTTCCCCTTTAAATGTAAACAGGGTTAGTAGTAAAAGGGAGGGAATGATTGATATGTATTCAAATTTAAATTTGTAGAGGTGTGTTTTTACATACATATGTGATGTTGTAGTGTCGTTACACTTGACCATGCTAATTGTCAATACAAAGTTCAAAGCTTTACATTTTGTATGGATTTACGTACAGTATTTGGATAGAGTAATTCTTGTAGTTTTTAAAATGAAATGAGATCATGTTCTAATCAGTTATTTTACGTTTGCTTAACATATGTTCCACAGCGACGTACATAGCTTACAATTACAACATATTATCCACTAATACAGCTGGGCATTTACTGAGGTGATTCAGGTTAAGTACCTTGCCCAGGTATGTAACAGTGCCCCACCTGAGAATTGAAGCAATAACTTTGATATTTCTCCTAACCACTATGCACTGCTGACTGTTAGTCATGCACACAACAGGATCAGAATTGGTTGTTTCATACATCTCTGTCTTCATGTACAAAAGCTGTTCCCACACAAAAACACTTATTTTTGAGCATTGTCCCTTTGACTGCTTTGATCAGTCCGAGAACAATGAAAAATTTCAGAATTTGTTCCTGCTTTGACTTATGAAGCCGAAACTGATGATTGGTTTGGGAGTGTCGGGGGCGGTAACCGTGTGATTCTGCATCCGCGGATGAGGTGCAGTTTGAGAACTGAAGCTAGCATTGGCCCTCCCTTCCCCAGAGGAGCGCCCCTTCCTGGTGGTCCACCACTTGCAGGCAGCGAAGGAAGGAGGAGTTCCTCTGCTGCTGCAGGGGACAGCGGTGACCTGCCGGGTGGAGAGCACTGAGAGATACACCACACGATCCAAGGTCAGCGCTGGGGCTCAGGTTTGCGTGGGGGTCTGCGTCGTTTCTGTCGCTTACCCCCCTTTTCTCAGATATGTGTGCCTATGTATAATGCCCTCTGTATGTCAGATTTCCTGCGTGTGTAACTTTCTTTGTGTGGGTGATTGTGTGAAATGATGTTAGGTTTGTGTGTGTATATAACTTTCTCGTTTTAACCCTTTATTTATCTCTTTTTAACACAACCTGCATTTGTGTGTGTGGATGTGCGTGTGTGGATGTGTGTGTGTGTGTGGATGTGTGTGTGTGTGTGGATGTGTGTGTGTGTGGTGTGTGTGTGTGGTGTGTGTGTGTGTGTGTGTGGTGTGTGCGTGTGTGTGTGGTGTGTGCATGTGCGTGTGTGTGTGTGTGTGTGTGTGTGTGTGTGTGTGTGTGTGGTGTGTGTGTGTGTATGTACAGTAACTCTGCCCCTCCCCTTTTTTCAGGTGCGTGTGTGCACGCTTTACACAGTCCGGCTCACACATGGTCAGTTCAGCTGGACGGTGAAGAGGAAGTATAAGCACTTCCAGGAGCTGCATCGTGACCTGTACAAGCACAAGATGCTACTCCACTTCCTGCCCCTGGGGAGGTCAGCTGCAGGCAATCAAATTAACATTCACATTCAAATAACTTTATTGACACAAAAAAGAGACTCAATAATTGTCAATGCAGTTGTTCCTGTCATCAATTGCTTTATTTTTCACACAGTGCGATAGGTGTCTGCACACTAATGTAATATAGCTATATGTCAACAGCATGTTCCCAGTTTTCAGTCTGTCATTATTATTTCTCCACCAACTGCTGTTATTACTGCCACTGCAATCTCTGCTGTTGTTATGGACACTTTTAGATCAGATTATGTTTCATAAACCATTGGTCATAGGTGCTAGCATGCTGCATTTACCAGTTCTGTGTTTGCTGAGGTTTCCATCACTGCTGTGATCACCAGTGTGAGGAATGACGCTGTCCCGTTCTCTGACCTTACCTAGTCCACCCTCCTCTCGCCGCTCTTTTCTTCTTTCTCCTCTCTCCCCTGCCCTCTTTCCCTCTGTTTCTCCGCTCTTCCCCTGTCTCCCAGGTTTGCAATTCAGAGGCAGCAGTTAAATGCTATGACGGAGGAGATGCCGTCTCTTCATAGTGGAGATAGAGCCAGAAGGACATCTAGCAAGCCGGTATTGGATGTGCACATCCACACACACACACACTCACACACGTACAAGCATATAGACACATACATATACAGACACAAGCACATACTTTATGTGTGGCAGTGTAGCATAGTGGTTAAGGAGCAGGACTCGTAACTGAAAAGTTGCCGGTTCGATCCCCGCTGGGACACTGCTGCTGTACCCTTGGGCAAGGTACTTAACCCACAATTGCCTCAGTAAATATCCAGCTGTATAAATGGATAACATTGTAAAGAGCTGTAACCTATGTAAGTCGCTTTGGATAAAAGCGTCTGCTAAATGAATAAATGTAAATGTGCTTTTTAACATCCCTACTGGCACAGCCTTTCAATCATACACGCATGCATAGGCAGACTGACAAACAATCTAACCATGTTGCCAACTATGCTAATTATGTCTGTGTGTATTGAAGACACTTTCTGCACTGTGTAAATCCTGCATTTCTCACTTTATTCTGCTGCAGAAATACCTGGAGGACTATCTGAACGGCCTGCTGGAGAACACCTTCTGCAAGAACTACGATGGCATGGTGAGTGCAACTGTTATACACACTTATGTTACACATACTTTCCTTTTGTCTTACACATACACACACACACACACACATTTGTACACATGTTCTTTAATATACACTTACAGGATGTCCCTACCCTGTACCCACATGCTCAATACAGTAGCAGGATGTGGCAGAAGTCAGTTGCTCATGTTGTCTTTTCAGCTGGAGTTTCTGGATGTCAGTCCTCTCTCCTTCATAAAGGATTTGGGACCAAAAGGCCTGTAAGTCTATGAATCTGTAAATGCGTTTGACAACAGCATTGTGTGTGTTTGTGTGTGTGTCTGTGTGTGTCTGTGCTGCAGTAGCACTGATAACTTCATGGTCTGTGTCAGGGAGGGCTTCATCCTGAAGAGGTCAGGAGGACATCGCATCCAGGGCCTGAACTGCATCGGTCACCACCTATTCTGCTACCGCTGGTCACGCCGCTGGCTGGTGGTCAAGGACTCCTTCCTTCTCTACATGAACAGAGAGGCGGGGGTCATATCCTTTGTGCTGCTTTTTGACCCCGAGCTCAAAGTCCAGGTGGGCCGATGCCACACAGATACCAAGCATGGAGTATGTATCCAGAACTTCACCAGGTGAGCTACAGACACAGGTCCATACACGCCAATATATACTGGTCCATTACATTACATTCATTTAGCAGGCGCCTTTATTCAGAGGGACTTCCAGCACAAAAGACGAGACTTGTATCCATTCAAGTTCAATGAGCAACAGTGTCAGACCAGGCTAACAACACTCCCAGACCAATGATACATACAGTGCAGATACAAATCTGTTTATATGATTATATTCATATGCACACATATAGTGCACGTATATACAGATACACATTTACATTTACATTTACATTTATTCATTTGGCAGACGCTTTTTATCCAAAGCGACTTACAAGTGTACAGACACACACTGAAGTGCACAATGCACAGACATGCTGATACCACACTTAAGTTCCTCCCATATAAGTGCTGCTGACCCACTGACCCATACAGCAGTTGATGTGTGCTCTATACGTGTGTTTTGTCTGTAGGACTCTGATCATTAAGTGCAGCAGCTACAAACAGGCTCAGTGGTGGAGTCATGAGATCCGCAGGCTGGCGGAGCGCTGCGACTTTCTGCAGACGCACCGTTTCCAGGGCTACGCCCCACCCCGAGAGGACACGCTCACCAAGTGGTGAGGAGCTGGTGGGGAGCTGGATGAGCTGGAGGTCGGGGGGGGTGGATGGGGGGGTTCGGTGGGGGGAAGGGTGTGAGATGGAGATAGAGGAAGGGAACTTTTGTGAGAAAGAAGGAGACTGATATGCATGCATATGGATGTGTGTGTGTGTGTGTGTGTGTGTGTGTGTGTGTGTGTGTGTGTGTGTGTGTGTGTGCGTGTGTGCGTGTGTGTGTTTCCGTGCATGCATGTGGTCATGTGTATGTGTGTTTGTGTGTGTGTTTGTGTTGATCGACAAATAGAAGTCTTCCTTGAGTGACTGTATTAGTACAGGTTGATTGACGGATGTTGATTGTTGACAAATTCGGACATGTGTGTGTGTGTGTGTTGATTGACAGATGCATTGACATTCATGTTTTGATTGACAGCTATGTGTGATGATTCACAGGTATGTGAATGGAAGTGGCTACTTTGCAGACCTGGCTGATGCTCTGGAGCAGGCCAAGGAGGAAATCTTCATCACGGACTGGTGGTGAGTGGCAGTGATTCTCTGTGCTCTCAGTAGTGGACACACTACACATTACAGTGGCATCAAGATGATGTAGATCCCAGGTGTCCTGGAGAAATGTCTGATGTAATCAAAAATTAAAATAGCAAATGATGCTATCATGTGGACATTCTGGAGCTTTTCTTACAATTCTCAGTGTAGATGTTATTTATCTCACTGCTTGACTTTTTATGAACTTAATGCAGACTGGAAATTTTTGACAGTGGAACAGTCAAATACAGATACCTAAAATGCAGCAGCAGTAAATTCATTTTTATATGTGATCAGAGAGAGTGTTGTCATTTTTGCTGGTCATAATTATGAAGCATTAATACCTTAAATATTGTCAGCTTTTCAGTTAGCACGCTATTCAGACTGTTTTAAATGCGCATGACAGCCATTTGTGAGGACAGTATGAACCAGACACAGGGACAGAAGTATGGACTGCATGGGTGAAATCCAGATGGGTGATCTCCCTCTTTATTCCTCTCTTTCCCTCTCTCTTGTGCTCTCACTTGCTCGTTCCGTTTCAGTGTGATGACCGGGTTTCTCTCCCTCTAGGCTTAGCCCCGAGGTCTTCCTGAAGCGGCCGGCCACAGACACATTCTGGCGCCTGGATCAGATCCTCAAGCGCAAGGCGGTAAGGGCCCGGTCGTCATTACCCTCTCCCTCTTTCCAGTCTTCTACTTTTCATGTCCTCCTTTTTGGCTCTTTAAAATACATCTCCACTCTTCGCTTCTTTTTCTTTCCCTCGCTTTCCCCTCTCCTTCACCCTCTTTTGATATGTTAAAGACTTTTCTTCCCTCCCTCCCCCCCCACCGACCCCCCCCCCCCCCCCCCCACGGCACCACCTTCCCTGGCTTGCTGATGCCCCCTACAGGAACAGGGTGTGAAAGTGTGTGTGCTTCTGTACAAGGAGGTGGAGCTGGCATTAGGCATCAACAGTGGCTACAGCAAGAGGACACTGATGAACATGCATCCCAATATCAAGGTGAGAGGCCCACAGGACACCGTTCTACTGTGGAATTGCATTACATTATTGGCATTTAGCAGAGCGACTTACATAGGTTACAATTTCTACATTGTCCATTTGTACAGCTGGATATTTACTGAGGCAATTCTGGGTTAAGTACCTTGCCCAAGGGTACAGCAGCAGTGCCCCAGCGGGGAATTGAGCTGGCAACCGTTCCTGCTCCCTACCAGTATGCAACACTGCCGCCCGCACTTAGGCAAAAGTCCCTGGACGTCTGTTTTAGCCGGGGGGGGGATTGGCATTTACTCTGCTTCTATAGCCTTCCGCATGCTATCATATCCTCTCTTAACTTGCCTGTACTGACTGCCTAACAACAACAGAATGTTTTTTCTATAAATATTGTGCAAATCTCTCTCTCCCACAGGGTTTCACTTTTATTGGACGTCATCACATTATATTCACACCAAATTTATAGCACTTGTGTTCATCTCCAGATGTCTATGAAATCCTCTGTATCTTGTTATTGCAAAGGAAATTGTTATTGTAAAAATTGATTTTCATGCGCTGACCAGTGAAGCCTGACTTGACTATGAATAGGGCAGCAGTGTGGTGTGGTGGATAGAACACTATATTTTTAGTATTGGGTTTACATTTCTGATTGGACACTGCTTCACTCTCCTCAACTAAGGTATTATAAACACTCCAGCTCTAGCTCTTAAAGGGAAAACTGTCCTACGTGTTAGATTCACTTCCTCTTTTTCTGTATGAGTATTCATTTGTAAGGGTCTACACTTTTACTTCACCTGCAACAGAGATGGTTTTGATGTCAATTCTGTTTCATTTTGTTGATCCCAGCAACCTTCAGACTGTTTCTGATTACAAATCATCCTGAGAATTAATGTTATTTTTGGTACACTGATAAGGTAAAGTGGTGAGCAGATCAGGGAAATAATCATGAAAGGCTATCAGGCCATCAGACTCCTCAGAGATGTATGTCTAAGACTTTATGAGTGAACTGTGTCATGTTCATCATCAATGGAAAATGAGAACAGATGGATACGAAGAAGAGGCTTATGTCATCGACTTAGTACCTTTTCCAGGTGCTCAGGGCACCTGGCACAATTCTATAACCCCAAATCCACAGTTTTAACAAAGTCAAAGTGAAACTCCACGCTTGATCTTAACCCCCTGTTCTGTGGTGTAGTATCTAGGCTCAGGGAAGTTTTTTGTAATGGCAAGTGGTGTAACATGCAGTGGGAGTGACCAAACTGAGGAAAAACCCCCAGCTATTCTTAAATTTAACTTTAGCTTTGACTGTGTTCTTAACCCCTGTCAGCATGTTTTTAAAGAATGAGAGTCACACCCTAATGAGTCATGGCCTTTTTAAGGCATGACAAAAATACATAATTCCTGGGGACCTATTCCTCTGTGACTGTTGTTGATTTTGTGAAGTTCACCTGGGGTTTAATACAAATGGTTCATAATATGGGCTGATTTAAACTGGTTTTGATTTACAGTGATATCGATTGCATTAGTTAGGGGCATTTGTAATAATATTTTATTACCCTTTGGTTCCATTTATATGGGGCTTTGCCTAACAGATATTTATACTTGTTACACAGATGTTACACTGTTATAAGTGCATCTGATACCTTTTATAACTGCATCTATATATTTTTATAATTGCACCTAAAACTGCATCCCTTGTTCCTTTTCTCCTCCCTATATGTTACACTTTCCATGTTCCAGGTGATGAGGCATCCTGACCATGTCTCCTCCATCGTCTTTCTCTGGGCCCACCATGAGAAGATGGTGGCCATTGACCAGTCAGTGGCATTCGTAGGTGGGATTGACTTGGCCTTCGGGAGGTGGGATGACAGCTACTACAGGCTCACTGATCTGGCAAATGCGGAAACAGCCAATCATAGCACAGAGGCAGAGGAAGGGGTGAGGCTGGGTGAAGTTTAGTCATAC